>NW_027189151.1:212500-312500 GCF_040958095.1 Procambarus clarkii | reverse complement strand
GTTAGATACATATGTCTTGGTTATAAGTTTTGGAAACCTATTTAAGTCCACACACAATATCGTATCTGATACGATAAAACAAAAGTTTCCAATACTTTCAAATTCTTTCCAGATATGTTGTGGCAACCTAAAATTGTTTGCTGGGTTGAGCCTCTGCGTCACTCTCAAGAGCCTTTGCATCCCTCTCTTGTGCCTCTGCATCCCTCAAGCCTCTGCATCCTGCTCTTGAGCCTCTGCATCCCTCTCCTAAGCCTCTTCATCACTCTCTTAAGCCTCTGCATCACTCTCGTAAGCATCTGAATCACTCTGTTGAGCCTCTGCACCACTTTCTTGAGCCTCTCCATCACTCTCTTGAGCCTCTGCATCCCTTTCTTAAGCCTCTGCACCATTCTCTTTAGCCTCTGCATCCCTCTCTTAATCCTCTGCATCATTCTCTTTAGCCTCTGCATCACTCTCCTCAGCCTCTGCATCACTCTCGTAAGCCTCTGCCTCACTCTCTTAAGCCTCTGCATCATTCTCTTGAGCCTCAGCATCCCTCTCTTAAGCCTCTGCATCACTCTCTTGAGCCTCTGCACCCCTCTCTTAAGCCTCTGAATCCCTCTCTTGAGGCTTTCTGCATAACTCTCTCAAGCCTCTTCATCACCTTTTTAAGCCTCTGCATCCGTCTTTTGAGCCTCTACATCACTTTCTTAAGCCTCTGCATCACTCTCTTAAGCCTCTGCATTACTCTCGTAAGCCTCTGAATCACTCTCTTGAGCCTCTGCATCCCTCTCTTGAGCTTCTGCGTCACTCTCAGGAGCCTCTGCATCCCTCTCTTGTGCCTCTGCTTCCCTCACTCTAGCCTCTTGATCCCTCTCTTGAGCCCCTGCATCCCTCTCATGAGCCTCTGCATCCCTTTCTTGAGCCTCTGCATCCCTCTCCTAAGCCTCTGCATCACTCTTGTAAGCCTCTGCATCACTCTCGTAAGCATCTGAATCACTCTGTTGAGCCTCTGCATCACTTACTTGAGCCTCTCCATCACTCTCTTGAGCCTCTGCATCCCTCTCTTAAGCCTCTGCATCATTCTCTTTAGCCTCTGCATCCCTCTCTTAATCCTCTGCATCATTCTCTTTAGCCTCTGCATCACTCTCGCAAGCCTCTGCATCACTCTTGTAAGCGTCTGCCTCACTCTCTTAAGCCTCTACATCATTCTCTTGAGCCTTAGCATCCCTCTATTAAGCCTCTGCATCACTCTCTTGAGCCTCTGCACCCCTCTCTTGAGCCTCTGAATCCCTCTCTTGAGGCCTCTGCATAACTCTCTCGAGGCTCTGCATCACTCTCTTGAGCCTCTGCATCACTCTCTAAAACCTCTGCATCCCTCTCTTGATCCTCTGCATCACTCTCTTGAGCCTCTGCATCATTCTCTTGAGCCTCTACATCCTTCTCTAAAGCCTCTACATCATTCTCTTGAGCCCCTGCATCACTCTCTTGAGCCTCTGCATCACTCTCTTTAGCCTCTGCATTTCTCTCTTCAGCCTCTGCATTACTCTCTTGAGCCTCTGCATCACTCTCTTCCCAGCAAACACAAATCATCTACACAACGTTCGCCTATCTCTTCCCATAGGTGTGGGAATGATTTGCATTGAGAATGGTGCAGGAGAGCCTTTGAGAAACTTTTACTCAAAAAATCCAAACACAAAGGTTTAATTATAAATTGTTTTTCTACAATTATTTTCTTCCAAATGTAAAACAAATAGTTTTTACATGTTTACATATAAAATTTATGGTGTTTTTTTGTAAAATTCATTAATAAATTGTGAATGATATATATTGGCTGAGTGAAACCTTTAAAATCCATTTAGTTATAATTTGAACAGAAAAAAGTAGTTTTCCAAATTTTCTAAAAATTGCTCTTTTTAACACAATTTGACTCCTTATGCATTCCACTAAACACTATATCATGTTTAAATATATAATTTATGTATTATTCCCTAAAATAATTTATATAAATTATATAAGTTGCTGGAAAGTGGTGTTAAAGAATCTGAAAACTTTTTGTTGTGTTATAATTGGAATGTTCTTATTAACTATGTCTCAAGTTCACAGTTTATCAAACAAGAATATTAACATTCGTCAACTCTTAAAATCTTATATGTTATCTTGCTGGTGCAAAATGGGTGAATCTTTAGGAACAGCTATAGTATCTATATATCACAAATGGTGTTTTCCCTAACTCAAACAATGTAGGGTTTATTATTCTACACATATTTCTAATGACTCTTAGATGTTTACATTCTCTGAAGTATAATTGTGAAGGCTGTGTCCATCACTCTCAACACAGATTCTTAAACTCCTCTCTGCAGGTTCAACTATATAATTAGTTTCCATTTTGAATCTCCATGGACATTTGTATCCAAAATGAAACCAATGTGGTTTCCTTCAGCGCCTTCAGCCAGCACATTTGCTCATTCATTTCCACAGATTCCTACATGGTTGGGGATTTACAGAAATTTGTATATTCATATTGTTATATATTAAAAATATGAATGCAGTTCAATATGATAAGACAAATACATGAGTTTATGATAAATTCGTTTTCTGTGATATACCATTGATATGCTCTTTTTTTCTTTAAACGGCAGACTAAACTAAAGTGCTCACATCAACAGATTTGATGTATGAATGGTCAACGCTCAACAGAGTTAGTATAAATGTATTAGTATAAATCTTACTTGTCTCATTGTTAATTCACATTCAATGTCAACTTGTGGTTTTGATGTGGCACGTTTGGCCAAGACACCCCACCCCATTATGCACCCCATACCGATCTTGTGGGCGGTTGTGGAAAGGGTTACAGAGGCACATAATGGGCTCAGGGACTGAACCCCACAATTCATTTAGCTAAGCAAGTTACAATCTTGATGAGCTAGTTACAAAATTCAATATAAGTCATCACATCAACAATGGGTTCGAGATCGACCTCAAGTACAGGTTCTAAATTAACACTTTCCTGGATTTTCGACTTGGAATTACGGGCGTTTTCCCTAACCGCTTGTCGGATCACGACGTAAATTTACAGTGCGGTTTAAAATATTTGTAAAAAATCCAGTTTAAATCCGATTTACTTGGGGTTTGTTTCAAACTCTGCGCCATGAAATTCCTGTTCTCTCGGGTAGGCCGCAAGTCACGTCGGCCTACTGGGTCACGTGACAGGCCCATTGTTTTGTTGTCACGTGGAGCAATCGGATCTCTCTCCCCTCGGCCTCCCCTCGGCTCTCCCCTCGCCCAACCTACACAATGCAGACACAAAGAAAGTTCAGAAAAGAAAACGAGTTCGCAGGGCAGATAGAACAGTAAGACTACAGCAGGTTGTGGTGAACAAACCACAGGCAATTGTTGACTACAATAAGTTCATGAAGGGTGTTGACCACTTTGATCAAATGGTAAAGTATTACCATTTCGCCAGGAAATGTCACAAGTGGACCAAGAAAATAACATTTTATTTCTTGCAAATGGCATTGCAAAACGCTTATGCATTGTACAAGGCCAACACAGATGATCGAAGGAAACTAACTCTGCTCTAGTTCCATGAAGTTGCTATTTGGTCTTTATTGAAATTTGACAAGGCAGAGTGGCCTGCAACAACTACACCATCTCCACATCTAGTTCATGCTCCAGACATAAATCATGACACTGGTCCTGTGTATCCTGCTGCTGACCCGTCAACACCTGGCCCGTCGGGTGTAAGGCGCCCTCTCTTCACGTCTACACCTAGTGCTGAAGCTGAATCTGATGAAGATAATTCATATTCCACATTAGTGTTTGAAAACAATAGTGAGAGCGACGATTCAGACAGTAGTTTATTGCCAACCCAGAGACAACAGCGACGTGTTGTTATAGCAGAGACTCGCCTGAACTATAAATTGAAACATGAGCTGGTAAAAGTCCCCAAACGTCGCAGGTGTGAAGTGTGTTCAAAGTCGGGTATCAGGAAGGAAACTGGTATAGCGTGCAAGACATGCGATGTTCCACTTTGCGTCATACCTTGTTACACCACTTATCACAGGAAAAGGGTGTATTGGGTGGACAAGAAATAACCACCTACATCAGCTTCACTCCACCTAGGAACATCTGTTGAGCAACTTCAGGAATCAGTACCTGAAGGAGGTGGAGTGGAGATAAAATGCTCAACTTATTTTACTACAATCGTCTTTGCTTTGGTAAGTACACATAATTGTCTTAGATTGTTTCAGTATTGTAGTCTATTTTCTTAGGAATATTTTGATACCTAAATGAGAACTGTAGCACGAAAACTAAAGTATACACGAAACAAGAGAATCTTTTTTTGTGGGTGTTGCGGGTGTGAGTTGGAGTGTCAAGAGCGGGTTCCGGTTGTGTGTTTGCCGTCATCTCTATAGCTGTGAATTCCAAGGAATTGTATTTGATATGCATATGTCTGTGTAGGGAATTTTATTCCGAACACTATACAAAAAAAAAACGGTGTGAAACAATATAAACTTGAAAAACATGAGCAAAGTAAAAACTTTTGACGCTCACGGGTACAAACACGCGTAAGATTTTATTCCCCGCAAATTTATTTGATGCTGTGTTGGCCAACTCTACCCATGTTCTTATAGAACTTTCTATTGCGAACACATTGCTATAAAAATGAAATACGTAGCTCCAGAAATAATGTCAGGACAGTGAAATAAGTATAAACATTCAAAGCGCTGCATAACACCAGTGTCGTCCCTGCTGAAATCACGGCTAACGCTTCGCCCAGTTCCCACACTCGTGCGGGTCACCCGATACCATAATTAGACATTAATAGGCATATGTCTGGGTGGGGAATTTTATTGTGAGTTCAGTGATATCAAAATGAGCGCTGTAGGATGACTGTGAGGCTGGCAACAAACGAAAGAGTATGAACATTTACTTCCTGTTTGGGTGTCACGGCGAGTCATCTTCGTGTTTATTTACTTCGTGGTGGGATACTAAATGCTTCGGTGACATTTTATGCATATGATCTTGTAGAGAATTTTATTGCCAACGCATTGATACTAAAATGAAAAACGTAGCTCGAGAATTGAGGTTAGGAGCGTGAAAAGATTATAAACATTTTTGTGTTTACACTTGAGCGCCCAGAACGCCGCGCGCACAACCCGCTTGTTTTTCCAGCTAGTGCCGCGCGCACTAAAGTGTGCAGTACACACCATAATGCACCAGTACACACAATAAGGTACCAGTACACACTATAAGGCACCAGTACGCACCATAAGGCACTAGAACACAACATAAGGCACCAGTACACACCATAAAGCACCAGTATACACCATAAGGCCCCAGTACACACCATAAGGTACGAGTACACACTATAAGGCACCAGTACACACCTACAGGTATTTGTTTCTGGTGTGGTGCTCATGGGATCTGTTACAACCTTCTAGGAAGCTTTTAGGGTCAGGATTGACATTACAGTGCAGCGTTTTATATATATAAAATACACATGAGAGTATGTGCAGGGACTTAATATCTAACATATTCAGAGATTTGAGTAAGGGGTCCATATATACTGCCCGGTTGCCTGAAATGCTATATGCCTACTATATTGGCTTTAGGTATTGTATGCACTAGCTCTATTTATAAATCCAACATTATGTTTGTAAATCAACTATGTATGTACTTTCCTGAATAAAATTGACTTTACTGTACACTTATATGCTCTGTGGATTTGTTATCCCCTATCGTTTGGGAGAAAAAAAATGACTAATACGTTCGGCGAATGTATTCGCCGGACACTTTCACTGAAGTCACTTTGACTTCAACTTCACTTTGACTTCGTTCATGTCATCGTATTTTCCGTAATATATAAAGGTTATGACAATGCAATTATATTATTGTGTGCAAATAAGTTGGAAATTTCATGTACCCTAAAAATAGTAAAATATAGAATAAGAATAATTAAATAATTGTTGTAGTAAATTGTCACACGTTCATCATACGCAAACGAACACACAGTGTGGAGCGTCAGTAGACCAAGGTCCGCGCCATTTTAAAACACGGCTTCGAATGTAAGTAATGTTTTTCTCGTACTAACACTGTGTTATGCAATAGATTAGGTCTTGAATTCACAAATTTAGTTGTTACATCTGACAGAGTATGTTAGACGGTGTAATGCTGGTTCATGTTGATGTATTTGTGGGCTTGGTTGTATATTATACAAGGATAAGATTTGATAAATTCAGTTATTTGACTGAACACTGGCTCTGTTTAAATCAGAGATTTAAACATACTTAGTCTCACCTAGCTCCATAACTAACTGCCATTAGCCGGCTCTGTTTAAATCAGAGATTTAAACATACATAGTCTAACCTAGCTCCATAACTAACAGCCATTAGCCATTAGCCATTAGCCATCCATGCACAGCCATCAGCCGGGCCATAGACCGGCTATTTTGCTTTTTTCCCAAGCCGGTCTATGGCCCGTGTTTTTTTTCGATGCCTCAGTGGCCCATGCACAGGTCCGTTCAAGGGGATTAAATAGCCGGTCTATGGCCCCTGGGTTTTACAAACTTTTTTTTCCCAAGCCGGTCTATGGCCCGTGTTTTTTTTCGATGCCTCAGTGGTCCATGCACATGTCCGTTCAAGGGGATTAAATAGCCGGTCTATGGCCCCTGGGTTTTACGAACTTTTTTTTCCCAAGCCGGTCTATGGCCCCTGGGTTTTACGAACTTTTTTTTCCCAAGCCGGTCTATGGCCCGTGTTTTTTTTCGATGCCTCAGTGGTCCATGCACATGTCCTTATCACATGTATCAAAGTCCTTATCACATAGCACATGTATCAAACCTTATTACAGGTAAAACCAGTAGGCAGTCTACTGTATTTTATCAAACACTTATTAGAATAATAGAGATCGTAATAATTTTGCAAAAATAGTGGCATTTACTATTTTTAAAAGATTATTAAAAAAATTACAGATATGGTGCATTCGGAAGACAAATCTAATTTTTCACTTTTGACAATTGAGCTTGGGTGCAGGGGGGGGGGGTTGTGTAAAAGCCTGGTTTGTGCCTCGGAGAGGCTATGGGATCCAGTAAGATCGTCCTTCCTTTCCTCCCTAGAATCTGGATGTAGCAGGTGCTCAATTGTCAAAAGTGAAAAATTGGGTTTGTCTTCCGAATGCACCATATCTGTAAATTTTTTAATAATCTTTTAAAAATAGTAAATGCCACTATTTTTTGCAAAATTATTACGAGATCTATTATTCTAATAAGGGTTTGATAAAATACAGTAGACTGCCTACTGGTTTTACCTGTAATAAGGTTTGATACAGATGATTATGATTATGGTTTTGGCCTCCACCACCCTCTCACCTAACTTGTTCCAACCGTGTCTACCACGCTGCTTGCGAAAGTTAATTTTCTAATATTTCTATGGCATCTTTGTTTGGTTACCTTTTACAATATCTTCTTTTCATTCTACCATCTAGTTTTGGCATTTTATGCCTCTAACCTGGGAGCCACTTATTGGCATGTCTATACCTTTTCCAGTTGATGTGATTCTTTAGATATGGGCACCATATCTCCAGGTGTTCTTCACATTTAGCTTTAATTATTTTTTCCAATATTTTCACTTACTCTTGTAATACAGGGTTCGAGGTTCCCTATAGTGTCCTTTATTGAAATAGAGTTTAACAACAATTTCAATGTCCCTATTTTCTTTTAGATTATATCTCAACATATAATTAATGTCCAACAGGACATGATTACTCTTTCCAATGGGAGGATGGTATTGAATATTTGATCTAGTACTGATGGAATAATTTATATAATAATCACTAGAAATTATTTCGATAAGAATTTTAATTTATGCATGTCTTTGTTTTGGCATGCCTCTATTTCCACATGTTACATTTCTGCATGTCTCCAATTCTGGAAGTGTTCACTTTTGCATGTGCCTGACAAGGATGTTATATGCACCAGCTTTAATTATCACACATTGTATATAATGAATGGCTTATTTTTAGAATTTTAATACATATTGCATCTGTTAATACATTATTAACCGATGCCTCAGTGGTCCATGCACAGGTCCGTTCAAGGGGATTAAATAGCCGTTCTATGGCCCCAGGGTTTTCTCAAATTTTCTTTCATAGCCGGTCTATGGCCCCTGGGTTTTACAAACTTTTTTTTCCCAAGCCGGTCTATGGCCCCTGGGTTTTACAAACTTTTTTTTCCCAAGCCGGTCTATGGCCCGTGTTTTTTTTCGATGCCTCAGTGGCCCATGCACAGGTCCGTTCAAGGGGATTAAATAGCCGGTCTATGGCCCCTGGGTTTTACAAACTTTTTTTTCCCAAGCCGGTCTATGGCCCATGTTTTTTTTCGATGCCTCAGTGGTCCATGCACAGGTCCGTTCAAGGGGATTAAATAGCCGTTCTATGGCCCCAGGGTTTTCTCAAATTTTCTTTCATAGCCGGTCTATGGTCCCTGGATTTTACGAACTTTTTTTTCCCAAGCCGGTCTATGGCCCCTGGGTTTTACAACCTTTTTTTCCCAAGCCGGTCTATGGCCCGTGTTTTTTTTCGATGCCTCAGTGGCCCATGCACAGGTCCGTTCAAGGGGATTAAATAGCCGTTCTATGGCCCCAGGGTTTTCTCAAATTTTCTTTCATAGCCGGTCTATGGTCCCTGGGTTTTACGAACTTTTTTTTCCCAAGCCGGTCTATGGCGTGTATGTTAAATAAACCAAATTTTTCACTTTTGACAATTGAGCACCTGCTACATCCAGATTCTAGGGAGGAAAGGAATATAATATAATATATAATATATCTATCTGTGTGAAATAGATTAAATCCATTTATTTGATATTCAGCTAATAGTTCTGTATTTTCTACATTCATCCATGTTTTGGTAAGTGCAATAATATGTATTGTTTCATTGCAGATTAGAGATTCAAGATAGTTCTAGATTTCCGAAGTACTGAAACGCGCACCATACAGGCTTGGTGGATCTAGGTGCAAGGTAAAATTATTTACATTTACTTGTTTTGTATTTATATGCATATATGCATTTATATGCATTATTCTATAGAATAATAGATCTCGTAATAATTTTGCAAAAATAGTGACATTTACTATTTTTAAAAGATTATTAACAAATTTACCGATATGGTGCATTCGGAAGACAAACCCAATTTTTCACTTTTGACAATTGAGCTCGGGTGCAGGGGGGGGGTTGGTTGTGTAAAAGCCTGGTTTGTGCCTCGGAGAGGCAATGGGCTATGGGTTTTCCTAATGATAGATTGTGGGCTGTAAGGGACAGGTTTGATGTATGGATTAGTTGATAGAAGTTCCAGTCCACCTGTAGACAGGGATCTCACATCAGCTTGTATATTATACAAGGATAAGATTTGATAAATTCAGTTATTTGACTGAACACTGGCTCTGTTTAAATCAGAGATTTAAACATACATAGTCTAACCTAGCTCCTTTCTTTTTTTACCTAGCCTAACCTAGCTTTTTTTCCCCAAGCCGGTCTATGGCCCATGTTTTTTTTCGATGCCTCAGTGGTCCATGCACATGTCCGTTCAAGGGGATTAAATAGCCGGTCTATGGCCCCTGGGTTTTACAAACTTTTTTTTCCCAAGCGCGTCTATGGCCCGTGTTTTTTTTTGATGCCTCAGTGGTCCATGCACAGGTCCGTTCAAGGGGATTAAATAGCCGTTCTATGGCCCCAGGGTTTTCTCAAATTTTCTTTCATAGCCGGTCTATGGCCCTTGGGTTTTACGAGCTTTTTTTTCCCAAGCCGGTCTATGGCCCCTGGGTTTTACAAACTTTTTTTTCCCAAGCCGGTCTATGGCCCGTGATTTTTTTCGATGCCTCAGTGGTCCATGCACATGTCCGTTCAAGGGGATTAAATAGCCGGTCTATGGAAGTTCAGTAGAACTTCGGTTTCAACCCTTTTACCCTGTTGTAGCTCAGTCGATTAAGGCAGTGTCTGGGATGCTCCCGGACGCAGGTTCGAATCCTCGTCACGGCCCTTGTGGATTTGTTCATTTGATGCATCAGGTTATTGTGATCTGTGTGTGTAATTCTTCACTTGCTACAGCAACAGGAATGTGTGTGTATGTATTTGTGTTGTTGAATATGACCGAAAGTGTAAGATTAATGATTCTAACACAAATCATCTGAATATTTGTTTTTCTTCACTGTCGAGAGTAGTTAAAAAAATTTACTCGAGTTTATTTTCACACTTTATTTATGGTCCTTAAGTCCCTCTCCTTACTGCTGCTGCTGTTTCTCGCATCTTTGCATCACTTGTATGTTTGGGGGTTTGGCCTCTTGCTATATATTGATTCCATTTGTGTGTGTTTGGGTCTCAGGCCCTCTCGCAATTTCTGTTGAACAAACCCCTTTTCCTAGTTCTGCATCTCTCCTTTGGTACAAATTTTGTTGTGCTTTTATCATATATTTCACAAAACTTGACATACATTTCATTTACTTCATGTCCTATCAGCAAGTGTTTGTCAAATTCTTTAAGGAAAGTTTATCATCCTGATTGCAGATCTCTAGCGCTATTATGTCAACTTCTTGTGGATTCGCAATCATTATTTAATTTACCTTTAGGTGTTCTTTCACCAGCACAGCAACACTGTACCTCTCCCAACCAGTTTAAGATAAAAACTAAGTACTAACTAATTAACTCAATGTAACCTACCTTACCCCTAAAATGTCAACCCATGTCTTCTATTTTAAACAATGCTGTTTTGTTGACCAAATTGTATTTTTGTTTTTTTCTGCAATGTTCCCCCCCCCCCACCACTCTACCACCACATTGAGTTTAGTAGCTCTGTGCACGTCAGGTGCTGTTTAATATACAGACCTCCATTTGACCTAGTTTCTCTATCACATCTATATCACTTTGTGCTTTAGGCCTGGTGGAGCTTGGTCCACCAGGCTGTTGTTTGGAGTGGCCCGCAGATCCACATACAGTCTGCATATGATATACAGTCTGTTGATCAATTGAACTACAGTAGTTAGTTTTTATCATCCGAATGCACCAATATGTGTTCATTCTTCCCAGATGAAGGAACTAGGTAATATTCATCATCTGAATGCACCATCTGAATCTTTAACACACTCATGATACACGAGAGGTTTAAAAAACTTTTAAAACTTTTAAAACTTTTTGACCTATGTATTTAAAAGCAATTCAAAAGTTAAAAAGTGTAGCATAGGCCCCTCGCAGAATGTTCTTAATATGATCCTCAGGTTATAGTTTTCTATCTAAAACCACCCCTAGATCTCTTTCTTGATCAGAATTCTTTATAGATCTCTGTGGCTCGATCATAGAAACTGAGTAAATTCGTTACACTGGACCTTCCAGATCGAATACCATGCTGACAGTCTGATATATCATTCAGTACGTCTGCATCTGAAATTGAGCAATACCGGATTTATTATTTGGTTTTATAAATTTTATACTTATAATCTTAACTTATTTCAGAGACCACGAGTAATCTGGGCCTCGAACTCAACAGAAAAGCCTTCCGTAGACCTGCTTCTTTGCTACATAATAGACAAAATTTAGTAAGTATTGATTTATTATGTGTTTGTTTATTTATTTTTTCTTTATATACAAGAAGGTACATTGGGGGAGAGTACAATGACTTGAAGTTATACATTCTTGTAAAGCAACTAGCACTCATAGCGTTTCGGGCAGATCTAAGTATAGACCAAGGAACTTACCATCTTTTTTATTTCTGATGTTAACATTGTGTAACTGTAGATGAATTGCATTTGTTGATTTGCTCCCAAGTAAGATGTTGTAGGTCCTTTCTATGTTTAGTGTGAGTTTGTTGGTTGACATTAATAAGTGGATTTTTTTTAATTTATTGTTTACATCATTATTTAATATGAGTGGGTTGGAGTCTGAGTAGATGAGGTTAGTGTCATCATTATCTCATATCTCAGTGATTTTGTCGTAATGGTCAAGTAGCTGTACTGTACAAGTAGAGGACATGAGAGATAGCTGTAAGAGGTATTTCAATATCTTCCTGCTCTAAATCCTTGTTGGCCTGGATTGTGGACGTCATTGGTCTCTATAAAACTAGTAACCTGACTCCTGATCACTCTCAAATAATTTTATTATGTGGGATGTTAGTGCAACTGGTCTATAATTCTTTGCCAATGCTTGTGTTGTGTTGTGTTGTTTTGGTAGTGATGTGCAATGTGTTGTTTTGGTAGTGATTCATCCAGTTCTGGTAGTAGTGCAGTTGTTGTGTGGTGTAGTACTTGTGTGCTTGTTAATGACTTGTATTCCAGTCTTGTGGGTATCTCCTTTCCCCTACGGGCCAACTGCTTTGTTCTTACCTAGCATTTTGCTTTGTTTGGGTATGAATGTTTGTGTGCCGTATATTTTGCAAAATTTGCCATATATCTCATTATTTACTCCTCTGCCTAGCAACAAGTCTGTCTAATTATACTCATTAACTGTTTTTCAAAGTTCCCCATAGTGTCCTTTATTGAAATCGAGTTCATGAACCGTTTCAATGTTCTTATTTTCTTCTAGATTATATCTTAGAGTATATTTAAATGTTATTGTTATTATTGTTATTAAATGTTATTGTGACATTGCATTGCAATTGAGCTATGTTGTTTACCATACCGTTCATTTCGTGAGTATAAGTATAGATGCCACACTTGTGACAGTTAAACCATGCCTTTTTTGAAAAACAGCACCGTCTGTTGCACGTAAGAGCAACCCACACTATATTATGTTGCGATATTACAATATTTCCGGTTGCATTGATAATTTGAATTTTCATAGATTTCAATTTATTTTCATTTCGATTTAATAATTTTGTGTGACATTGTATTGAAATTGAGCTGTGTTGTTTACCATACTGTTCATTTCATGAGTATAGTTTATTTTTTTATTTTTTTCATTTCGTTTTTTTAGCAGTTCATATTTTTCAGTGATGGGAATATCAGATCATTTGATGTTCCCAATTTTCTGATGGAAGCATCAGACCATTATAGAATGCATCGGATGAGGTAGTTTGGAATGGTGGGGAGGACGAGAGGGGGGGATGGTGGGGAAGACGAGGGGACAGAGGAGAGAGTAATGGTGGGGAGGACGAGGGGACTGGGGAGTTGGGGATGGTGGGGACAGGGGAATGCTGGGGAGGACAAAGGGACAGGTGAATGGGAGATGGTGGGGGAGGAAGAAGGGACAGGGGAGGGGAAAATGGTAAGGAGGACGATGGGACAGGGAAGTGGGAATTGTGGGGACGGGGAAGTGGGAAGGACGAGAGGACTGTGGAATGGGGAATGGCAAAGTGAATTATAATTATATATATTAATTAATTCTTATAAATTTCCAGAAGCCTGTATCAACACCCACACTAATGCAACTGAAAGAGATGTTGAGACAATTATTGCTGATATGTTGAAGAACGCCCCAAACAAACTCGGTGGAAACAGATACAAGGTAAAGTTTGCCAATTTGCTGTAGTCTAATTCAATTTCTTTTTAGTAATCTTTGAGAACATTTATGCTATGAATAAGATAAAATAATGTAACTGATTTTGACTAAATATGTAGATATATTTAATTTTCTGAGCACTAATAATGAAAGAAAACCAAAATAAGAGGTGGCTACTATCTCTAATAATGGGCTGGAATAATGCAGGATATAATAATATATATATATATAAATATGACAATGTCAGACCACGGAGGAAGAATGAAACAGGAATTTCCTTAAGTACTTTCGTATATTAAATACATCTTCAGAAGGTCCTTCTGAAGATGTATTTAATATACGAAAGTACTTAAGGGAATTCCTGTTTCATTCTTCCTCCGTGGTCTGACATTGTCACATTCTTAATCACGTGATTATTTTCGTGATATACACACATATATAAATATATATATATATATATATATATATATATATATATATATATATATATATATATATATATATATATATATATATATATATATATATATATATTTATATATATATATTTATTTATATAAATATATATATGATATATAGATTCTAAATAGATTCTATTCTATTATTCTATTCTATTCTATAGTTTTATATAGATTCTTGTTTTAGTTTTTTTCTATAATATGGAAACGGTTTTTAATTAATAAATTAAATATTATATAATAAAATAATGGATTATTGAAAACAATTAGTAACAAACAATATTTCATTACAGGGTGGTGAAGCAAGAAGACATGTGCATCACACAGCAGACTTGGATATGACGAATACTGAAAATAGGTGGCGAGCCTGGTGCATGGCGTACTGCTGAATCTTCTCTAATGTCTATATAGAAGAATCTATATGTGTCTATATATAGACACATATACATTCCTATATATAACCTATATATATATATATATGTGTGTATATACATTATAATATATATATATATTTATATATATATATATATATATATATATATATATATATATATATATATATATATATATATATATATATATATATATATATATATAGGTTAGATAGGTTAGGTTTGGTAGGGTTGATTAGTTATCATATATCTACGTATAACTAGCTAGTTTTACCTTTATATATATTATTTATATATATATATTATATAAAAAGTTTGTGAGAAAGACCTCTGGTGCCAATGTGGGGACCCATAGCCTCGGAGAAGAAAATAAAAAGTATTCAGAGGAGACCTTGTGGTCACTCACTAAACACTAATATTATCTTCTACTACCCCCATTCTTTTGTATGTACACATATATATTTGCTTTATTTGAACTTTGTTACAAAGAGGGAGTTACATATAGGTTACAAAGATGGTTATCATATATATATTATTTATATATATATATATTATTTATATATATATATTATTTATATATATATATTATTTATATATATATTATTTATATATATATTATATATATATTATTTATATATATATATATATATATATATAAAGACCTTCTGAAGATGTATTTAATATACGAAAGTACTTAAGGAAATTTCCTGTTTCATTTTTCCTCCGTGGTCTGACATTGTCACATTCTTAATCACGTGTTTATTTTCGTGATATACACACATATATTATTTATATATATATTATTTATATATATATTATTTATATATAAATATATTATTTATATATAAATATATTATTTATATATAAATATATTATTTATATATTTATAATATATAATATATAATATACATAATTACTATTACACTACATTCTTATATATTACATTTATATATATATATATATATATATATATATATATATATATATATATATATATATATATATATATATATATATATATATATATATATATATATATATATATATATATATATGTCGTACCTAGTAGCCAGAACGCACTTCTCAGCCTACAATGCAAGGCCCGATTCGCCTAATAAGCCAAGTTTTCCTGAATTAATATATTTTCTCTAAATTTTTTCTTATGAAATGATAAAGCTACCCATTTCATTATGTATGAGGTAATTTTTTTTTATTGGAGTTAAAATTAACGTAGATATATGACCGAACCTAACCAACCCTACCTAACCTAACCTAACCTATCTTTATAGGTTAGGTTAGGTTAGGTAGCCGAAAAAGTTAGGTTAGGTTAGGTTAGGTAGGTTAGGTAGTCGAAAAAACATTAATTCATGAAAACTTGGCTTATTAGGCAAATCGGGCCTTGCATAGTAGGCTGAGAAGTGCGTTCTGGCTACTAGGTACGACATATATATATATATATATATATATATATATATATATATATATATATATATATATATATATATATATATATATATATATATATATATGCGAACAAGCCTGAATGGTCCCCAGGACAATATGCAACTGAAAACTCACACCCCAGAAGTGACTTGAACCCATACTCCCAGGAGCAACGCAACTGGTATGTACAAGACGCCTTAATCCACTTGACCATCACGACCGGACAAAATGAGGTGATAGCCGAGGCTATTTGAACCACCCCACCGCCGGCACTCGGATAGTAATCTTGGGCATAGCATTTTACCAAATCACCTCATTCTTTGGGGCACACGTGAGGAACACAAATGCGAACAAGCCTGAATGGTCCCCAGGACAATATGCAACTGAAAACTCACACCCCAGAAGTGACTCGAACCCATACTCCCAGGAGCAACGCAACTGGTATGTACAAGACGCCTTAATCCACTTGACCATCACGACCGGACAAAATGAGGTGATAGCCGAGGCTCTTTGAACCACCCCACCGCCGGCACTCGGATAGTAATCTTGGGATTAGCATTTTACCAAATCACCTCATTCTTTGGGGCACACGTGAGGAACACAAATGCGAACAAGCCTGAATGGTCCCCAGGACAATATGCAACTGAAAACTCACACCCCAGAAGTGACTCGAACCCATACTCCCAGGAGCAACGCAACTGGTATGTACAAGACGCCTTAATCCACTTGACCATCACGACCGGACAAAATGAGGTGATAGCCGAGGCTATTTGAACCACCCCACCGCCGGCACTCGGATAGTAATCTTGGGCAGAGCATTTTACCAAATCACCTCATTTTGGGTTCGAGTTTGGGTTTGGGAACCCACACCTCATATGGGTTCGAGTCACTTCTGGGGTGTGAGTTTTCAGTTGCATATTGTCCTGGGGACCATTCAGGCTTGTTCGCATTTGTGTTCCTCACGTGTGCCCCAAAGAATGAGGTGGTTTGGTAAAATGCTATGCCCAAGATTAGTATCCGAGTGCCGGCGGTGGGGTGGTTCAAATAGCCTCGGCTATCACCTCATTTTGTCCGGTCGTGATGGTCAAGTGGATTAAGGCGTCTTGTACATACCAGTTGCGTTGCTCCTGGGAGTATGGGTTCGAGTCACTTCTGGGGTGTGAGTTTTCAGTTGCATATTGTCCTGGGGACCATTCAGGCTTGTTCGCATTTGTGTTCCTCACGTGTGCCCCAAAGAATGAGGTGATTTGGTAAAATGCTATGCCCAAGATTACTATCCGAGTGCCGGCGGTGGGGTGGTTCAAATAGCCTCGGCTATCACCTCATTTTGTCCGGTCGTGATGGTCAAGTGGATTAAGGCGTCTTGTACATACCAGTTGCGTTGCTCCTGCGAGTATGGGTTCGAGTCACTTCTGGGGTGTGAGTTTTCAGTTATATATATATATATATATATATATATATATATATATATATATATATATATATATATATATATATATATATATATATATATATATAAATATATATATAATATATTATATAAATTATTTATATATATATATTATTTATATATATATTATATATATAATTATATAGGTCATATGTTTTTGTATTTTTGCTGATTTGTTAGTAAATAATAAAAGAAATATAAATTATTTGATTTTTTTACCCTTAAATTGGTTTTAATATTTAAATTGAAAACAATAATATAATATAAAAAAATATAAGAAAAATAATAATACATTATAAAATAAAATATAATAAAAATAATATAATATAATATAAAAAAAATATAATTTAATTTCAAGAAATTTAACTTTAAACACAAAGATGTGAAAAGGGTTCAGATAAGGCTCAAACCTTTCACAAGAGATTCATATTGGTGTATGAATGTCTTATGAATGACTCATGTTAGGAGTGTAAAGTTGCCACAACATCTCAAATTAGTGTTAGATACATATGTCTTGGTTATAAGTTTTGGAAACCTATTCAAGTCCACACACAATATCGTATCTGATACGATAAAACAAACGTTTCCAATCCTTTCAAATACTTTCCAGATATGTTGTGGCAACCTAAAATTGTTTGCTGGGTTAAGCCTCTACATCATTCCCTTGAGCCTCGGCATTACTCTCTTCATCCTCTGCATCACTCTCTTGAGCCTCTGCATCATTCTCTTGAGCCTCTGCATCCATCTCTTAAGCCTCTACATCATTCTCTTGAGACTCTTCGTGATACTACATGAAATAGTATCGAAATATTGGTAAAAATGAATATATTTACGTAATATCAAACTACATGATTAACGTGAAAAAGTCACTATTTTACCATATTTAAGGATTTTAACTTCAAATCATAGAGCGAGGTTTCGTATTATTTAGATCCAAGAAAAGACATATGACATTGTTGATTCCAATACAAATGATAAAACCTATGTGTTTTCATTAGAATTAACTAAAATGTTCCTGATTTTCCGTTTATACTACCGATGGAAGAAGTACAGGAAAACATCTCTATTCCGGTTGAAACGTCGATATATGCAATAAAAACAGAATTTCTCCCCTTTTCAATATCTTACTCAGTATTTTAAAGAGAAACAAATAGTTGATTGAAAATGAAGTATTTAAGGTATTTGCATCATTTTAAAGTATTGTAATTATCATTTTAAAGTATTTGCATCATTTTTATCGTATATATAATGAACTAATACCCATAAACAGAAAATTCACAAAAACGTGGAAAACCGCAAAATATTGCCTAATTCGATGATATTTTGTTTAAATCACATAGAGGAAAGGGGGATGATAAACGTCAAAATATGGATAAATTCGATGATTTTTCGTACGAAACAAAATGCAAGAAAACTTCCTTAAAATGCAATATTATGCGAAATTCTGAGATGTGAAAGCCAAATCACATATCGTGGTACTACATGAAATAGTATCGAAATATTGGTAAAAATGAATATATTTACGTAATATCAAACTATATGATTAACGTCAAAAAGTCACTATTTTACCATATTTGAGGATTTTAACTTCAAATCATAGAGCGAGGTTTCGCATTATTTAGATCCAAGAAAAGACATATGACCAATGTCTTTTCATATGATGTTGAAGACATATGATGTTGTTTCCAATACAAATGATAAAACCAATGTGTTTTCATTAGAATTAACTAAAATGTTCCTGATTTTCCGTTTATATTACCGATGGAAGATGTACACGTAAAACCGCTCTAATCCGGCTGAAACGTCAATATATGCAATAAAAACCGAACTTCTCCCCTTTTCAATATACTACACGGTATTTTAACGAGAAACAAATGTTTGATTGGAAATGAAGTATTTAAGGTTAATTTCTAATCAATTATGTGTTTGCATCATTTTTATCGTATATTTAGTGAATTAATAACAATAAACTGATAATTCACAAAAACATGGAAAAATGGCAAAATATTGCCTAATTCGATGATATTTTGTTCAAATCATATAAAGAAAAAGGGGATGATAAACGTCAAAATATTGCTAAATTCGATGATTTTCTGTACGAAACAAAATTCAAGAAAATTGCTTAAAATGCTATATTATGCGACATTCTGAGATTTGATGGCCAAATCACATATCGTGATACTACGTGAAATAGTATCGAAATATTGCTAAAAAATGAATATATTTTCGTAATATCAAACTACACGATTAACGTGAAAAAGTCACTATTTTACCATATTTGAGGATTTTAACTTCAAATCATAGAGCGAGGTTTCGTATTATTTAGATCCAAGAAAAGACATATGACAATGTTGTTTCCAATACAAATGATAAAAATCAATGTGTTTTCATTAGAATTAACTAAAATGTTCCTGATTTTCCGTTTATATTACCGATGGAAGATGTACACGAAAACCGCTCTATTTCGGCTGAAACGTCGATATATGCAATAAAAACAGAACTTCTCCCATTTTCAATATCTTACTCAATATTTTAACGAGAAACAAATAGTTGATTAAAAATGAAGTATTTAAGGTTATTATCTAATCAATTATGTGTTTGCATCATTTTTATCGTATATATAATGGATTAATACCCATAGACTGAAATTTCACAAAAACCTGGAAGAACAGCAAAATATTGCCCAATTCGATGATATTTTACTTAAATCACATAAAGGAAAAAGGGATGATAAACGTCAAAATATTCCTAAATTCGATGATTTTTCGTACGAAAAAAATGCAAGAAAACTTGCTTAAAATGCAATATTATGCGACATTCTGAGATTTGAAGGCCAAATCACATATCGTGATACAACATGAAATAGTATCGACATATTGGTAAAAATGAATATATTTACGTAATATCTAACTACATGATCAACGTGAAAAATTCACTATTTTACCATATATGAGGATTTTAACTTCAAATCATAGTGCAAGGTTTCGTATTATTTAGATCGAAGAAAAGACATATGACAATGTTGTGTACAATACAAATGATAAAAAACAATGTGTTTTCATTAGAATTAACTAAAATGTTCCTGATTTTCCGTTTATATTACCGATGGAAGATGTACACGAAAACCGCTCTATTTCGGCTGAAACGTCGATATATGCAATAAAAACAGAACTTCTCCCCTTTTTAATATCTTACTCAGTATTTTAACGAGAAACAAATAGATGATTGAAAATGAAGTATATAAGGTTACTATCTTATCAATTATGTGTTTGCATCATTTTCATCGTATATTTAATGAATTAATACCCATAGACTGAAAATTCACAAAAACGTAGAAAAACGGCAAAATATTGCCTAATTCGATGATATTTTGTTTAAATCACATAAAGGAAAAGGGGATGATAAACGTCAAAATATTGCTAAATTCGATGATTTTTCATACGAAACAAATTGCAAGAAAACTTGCTTAAAATGCAATATTATGTGAAATTCTGAGATGTGAAAGCCAAATCACATATCGTGGTACTACATGAAATAGTATCGAAATATTGGTAAAAATGAATATATTTAAGTAATATCAAACTACATGAAAAACGTGAAAAAGTCACTATTTTACCATATTTGAAGATTTTAACTTCAAATCATAGAGCGAGGTTTCCTATTATTTAGATCCAAGAAAAGACATGACCAATGTCTTTTCATATGATGTTGAAGACTAATGATGTTGTTTCCAATACAAATGATAAAACCAATGTGTTTTCATTAGAATTAACTAAAATGTTCATGATTTTCCGTTTATATTACCGATGGAAGATGTACACGTAAAACCGCTCTAATCCTCCTGAAACGTCAATATATGCAATAATAACCGAACTTCTCCCCTTTTCAATATCCTACACGGTATTTTAACGAGAAACAAATGGTTGATTGAAAATGAAGTATTTAAGGTTAATTTCTAATCAATTATGTGTTTGCATCATTTTTATCGTATATTTAATGAATTGATAACAATAAACTGAAAATTCACAAAAACGTGGAAAAATGGCAAAATATTGCCTAATTCGATGATATTTCGTTTAAATCATATAAAGGTAAAGGGGATGATAAACGTCAAAATATTGTTAAATTCGATGATTTTTCGTACGAAGCAAAATGCAAGAAAACTTGCTTAAAATGCAATATTATGCGAAATTCTGAGATTTGAAAGCCAAATCACATATCGTGATACTACATGAAATAGTATCAAAATATTGGTAAACATGAATATATTTACGTAATATCAAACTACATAAAAAACGTAAAAAAAGTCACTATTTTACCATATTTGAGGATTTTACCTATAAATCATAGAGCGAGGTTTCGTATTATTTAGATCCAAGAAAAGACATATGACAATGTTGTTTCCAATACAAATGATAAAACCAATGTGTTTTCATTAGAATTAACTAAAATGTTCATGATTTTCCGTTTATATTACCGATGGAAGATGTACAGGTAAAACCGCTCTAATCCGGCTGAAACGTCGATATATGCAATAAAAACCGAACTTCTCCCCTTTTCAATATCCTACTCAGTGTTTTAACGAGAAACATATGGTTGATTGAAAATGAAGTATTTAAGGTTATTATCTAATCAATTATGTGTTTGCATCATTTTTATCGTTTATATATAATGAATTATTACCCATAAACTGAAAATTCACAAAAACGTGGAAAAACGGCAAAATATTGCCTAATTCGATGATATTTTGTTTAAATCACATAGAGGAAAAAAGGATGATAAACGTCAAAATATTGCTAAATTCGATGATTTTTCGTATGAAACAAAATGAAAGAAAACTTGCTTAAAATGCAATATTATGCGACATTCTGAGATTTGAAGGCCAAATCACATATCGTGATACTACATGAAATAGTATCGAAATATTGGTAAAAATGAATATATTTACGTAATATCAAACTACATGATTAACGTGAAAAAGTCACTATGTTACCATATTTGAGGATTTTAACTTCAAATCATAGAGCGAGGTTTCGTATTATTTACATCCAAGAAAAGACATATGACAATGTTGTTTCCAATACAAATGATAAAAATCAATGTGTTTTCCTTAGAATTAACTAAAATGTTCCTGATTTTCCGTTTATATTACCGATGGAAGATGTACACGAAAACCGCTCTATTCCGGCTGAAACGTCGATATATGCAATAAAAACAGAACTTCTCCCTTTTTCAATATCTTACTCAGTATTTTAACGAGAAACAAATAGTTGATTGAAAAGAAGTATTTAAGGTTATTATCTAATCAATTATGTGTTTGCATCATTTTTATCGTATATATAATGAATTAATACCCATAGACTGAAAATTCACAAAAACCTGGAAAAACAACAAAATATTGCCTAATTCGATGATATTTTGCTTAAATCACATAAAGGAAAAAGGGATGATAAACGTCAAAATATTGCTAAATTCGAGGATTTTGGTACGAAACAAAATGCAAGAAAACTTGCTTAAAATGCAATATTATGCGACATTCTGAGATTTGAAGGCCAAATCACATATCGTGATACAACATGAAATAGTATCGAAATATTGATAAAAATGAATATATTTACGTAATATCAAACTACATGATCAACGTGAAAAGTTCACTATTTTACCATATTTGAGGATTTGAACTTCAAATCATAGTGCAAGGTTTCGTATTATTTAGATCCAAGAAAAGACATATGACAATGTTGTTTCCAATACAAATGATAAAAATCAATGTGTTTTCATTAGAATTAACTAAAATGTTGTTGATTTTCCGTTTATATTACCGATGGAAGATGTACACGTAAAACCGCTCTAATCCTCCTGAAACGTCAATATATGCAATAATAACCGAACTTCTCCCCTTTTCAATATCCTACACGGTATTTTAACGAGAAACAAATGGTTGATTGAAAATGAAGTATTTAAGGTTAATTTCTAATCAATTATGTGTTTGCATCATTTTTATCGTATATTTAATGAATTGATAACAATAAACTGAAAATTCACAAAAACGTGGAAAAATGGCAAAATATTGCCTAATTCGATGATATTTCGTTTAAATCATATAAAGGTAAAGGGGATGATAAACGTCAAAATATTGTTAAATTCGATGATTTTTCGTACGAAGCAAAATGCAAGAAAACTTGCTTAAAATGCAATATTATGCGAAATTCTGAGATTTGAAAGCCAAATCACATATCGTGATACTACATGAAATAGTATCAAAATATTGGTAAACATGAATATATTTACGTAATATCAAACTACATAAAAAACGTAAAAAAAGTCACTATTTTACCATATTTGAGGATTTTACCTTCAAATCATAGAGCGAGGTTTCGTATTATTTAGATCCAAGAAAAGACATATGACAATGTTGTTTCCAATACAAATGATAAAACCAATGTGTTTTCATTAGAATTAACTAAAATGTTCATGATTTTCCGTTTATATTACCGATGGAAGATGTACAGGTAAAACCGCTCTAATCCGGCTGAAACGTCGATATATGCAATAAAAACCGAACTTCTCCCCTTTTCAATATCCTACTCAGTGTTTTAACGAGAAACATATGGTTGATTGAAAATGAAGTATTTAAGGTTATTATCTAATCAATTATGTGTTTGCATCATTTTTATCGTTTATATATAATGAATTATTACCCATAAACTGAAAATTCACAAAAACGTGGAAAAACGGCAAAATATTGCCTAATTCGATGATATTTTGTTTAAATCACATAGAGGAAAAAAGGATGATAAACGTCAAAATATTGCTAAATTCGATGATTTTTCGTATGAAACAAAATGAAAGAAAACTTGCTTAAAATGCAATATTATGCGACATTCTGAGATTTGAAGGCCAAATCACATATCGTGATACTACATGAAATAGTATCGAAATATTGGTAAAAATGAATATATTTACGTAATATCAAACTACATGATTAACGTGAAAAAGTCACTATGTTACCATATTTGAGGATTTTAACTTCAAATCATAGAGCGAGGTTTCGTATTATTTACATCCAAGAAAAGACATATGACAATGTTGTTTCCAATACAAATGATAAAAATCAATGTGTTTTCCTTAGAATTAACTAAAATGTTCCTGATTTTCCGTTTATATTACCGATGGAAGATGTACACGAAAACCGCTCTATTCCGGCTGAAACGTCGATATATGCAATAAAAACAGAACTTCTCCCTTTTTCAATATCTTACTCAGTATTTTAACGAGAAACAAATAGTTGATTGAAAAGAAGTATTTAAGGTTATTATCTAATCAATTATGTGTTTGCATCATTTTTATCGTATATATAATGAATTAATACCCATAGACTGAAAATTCACAAAAACCTGGAAAAACAACAAAATATTGCCTAATTCGATGATATTTTGCTTAAATCACATAAAGGAAAAAGGGATGATAAACGTCAAAATATTGCTAAATTCGAGGATTTTGGTACGAAACAAAATGCAAGAAAACTTGCTTAAAATGCAATATTATGCGACATTCTGAGATTTGAAGGCCAAATCACATATCGTGATACAACATGAAATAGTATCGAAATATTGATAAAAATGAATATATTTACGTAATATCAAACTACATGATCAACGTGAAAAGTTCACTATTTTACCATATTTGAGGATTTGAACTTCAAATCATAGTGCAAGGTTTCGTATTATTTAGATCCAAGAAAAGACATATGACAATGTTGTTTCCAATACAAATGATAAAAATCAATGTGTTTTCATTAGAATTAACTAAAATGTTGTTGATTTTCCGTTTATATTACCGATGGAAGATGTACACGTAAAACCGCTCTAATCCGGCTGAAACGTCGATATATGCAATAAAAACAGAACTTCTCCCCTTTTTAATATCTTACTCAGTATTTTAACGAGAAACAAATAGATGATTGAAAATGAAGTATATAAGGTTACTATCTTATCAATTATGTGTTTGCATCATTTTTATCGAATATTTAATGAATTAATACCCATAGACTGAAAATTCACAAAAACGTAGAAAAACGGCAAAATATTGCCTAATTCGATGATATTTTGTTTAAATCACATAAAGGAAAAGCGGATGATAAACGTCAAAATATTGCTAAATTCGATGATTTTTTATACGAAACAAATTGCAAGAAAACTTGCTTAAAATGCAATATTATGTGAAATTCTGAGATGTGAAAGCCAAATCACATATCGTGGTACTACATGAAATAGTATCGAAATATTGGTAAAAATGAATATATTTAAGTAATATCAAACTACATGAAAAACGTGAAAAAAGTCACTATTTTACCATATTTGAAGATTTTAACTTCAAATCATAGAGCGAGGTTTCCTATTATTTAGATCCAAGAAAAGACATGACCAATGTCTTTTCATATGATGTTGAAGACAAATGATGTTGTTTCCAATACAAATGATAAAACCAATGTGTTTTCATTATAATTAACTAAAATGTTCCTGATTTTCCGTTTATATTACCGATGGAAGATGTACACGTAAAACCGCTCTAATCCGGCTGAAACGTCAATATATGCAATAAAAACCGAACTTATCCCCTTTTCAATATCCTACACGGTATTTTAACGAGAAACAAATGGTTGATTGAAAATGAAGTATTTAAGGTTAATTTCTAATCAATTATGTGTTTGCATCATTTTTATCGTATATATAATGAATTAATAACAATAAACTGAAAATTCACAAAAACGTGGAAAAATGGCAAAATATTGCCTAATTCGATGATATTTTGTTTAAATCATATAAAGGAAAAGGGGATGATAAACGTCAAAATATTGTTAAATTCGATGATTTTTCGTACGAAGCAAAATGCAAGAAAACTTGCTTAAAATGCAATATTATGCGAAATTCTGAGATTTGAAAGCCAAATCACATATCGTGATACTACATGAAATAGTATCAAAATATTGGTAAACATGAATATATTTACGTAATATCAAACTACATGAAAAACGTAAAAAAGTCACTATTTTACTATATTTGAGGATTTTACCTTCAAATCATAGAGCGAGGTTTCGTATTATTTAGATCCAAGAAAAGACATATGACAATGTTGTTTCCAATACAAATGATAAAACCAATGTGTTTTCATTAGAATTAACTAAAATGTTCATGATTTTCCGTTTATATTACCGATGGAAGATGTACAGGTAAAACCGCTCTAATCCGGCTGAAACGTCGATATATGCAATTAAACCGAACTTCTCCCCTTTTCAATATCCTACTCAGTATTTTAACGAGAAACAAATGGTTGATTGAAAATGAAGTATTTAAGGTTATTATCTAATCAATTATGTGTTTGCATCATTTTTATCGTATATATAATGAATTATTACCCATAAACTGAAAATTCACTAAAACGTGGAAAAACGGCAAAATATTGCCTAATTCGATGATATTTTGTTTAAATCACATAGAGGAAAAAAGGATGATAAACGTCAAAATATTGCTAAATTCGATGATTTTTCGTATGAAACAAAATGAAAGAAAACTTGCTTAAAATGCAATATTATGCGACATTCTGAGATTTGAAGGCCAAATCACATATCGTGATACTACATGAAATAGTATCGAAATATTGGTAAAAATGAATATATTTACGTAATATCAAACTACATGATTAACGTGAAAAAGTCACTATGATACCATATTTGAGGATTTTAACTTCAAATCACAGAGCGAGGTTTCGTATTATTTACATCCAAGAAAAGACATATGACAATGTTGTTTCCAATACAAATGATGAAAATCAATGTGTTTTCCTTAGAATTAACTAAAATGTTCCTGATTTTCCGTTTATATTAACGATGGAAGATGTACACGAAAACCGCTCTATTCCGGCTGAAACGTCGATATATGCAATAAAAACAGAACTTCTCCCTTTTTTCAATATCTTACTCAGTATTTTAACGAGAAACAAATAGTTGATTGAAAATGAAGTATTTAAGGTTATTATCTAATCAATTATGTGTTTGCATCATTTTTATCGTATATATAATGAATTAATACCCATAGACTGAAAATTCACAAAAACCTGGAAAAACAACAAAATATTGCCTAATTCGATGATATTTTGCTTAAATCACATAAAGGAAAAAGGGATGATAAACGTCAAAATATTGCTAAATTGGAGGATTTTGGTACGAAACAAAATGCAAGAAAACTTGCTTAAAATGCAATATTATGCAACATTCTGAGATTTGAAGGCCAAATCACAAATCGTGATACAACATGAAAGAGTATCGATATATTGATAAAAATGAATATATTTACGTAATATCAAACTACATGATCAACGTGAAAAGTTCACTATTTTACCATATTTGAGGATTTGAACTTCAAATCATAGTGCAAGGTTTCGTATTATTTAGATCCAAGAAAAGACATATGACAATGTTGTTTCCAATACAAATGATAAAAATCAATGTATTTTCATTAGAATTAACTAAAATGTTCCAGATTTTCCGTTTATATTACCGATGAAAGATGTATACGAAATCCGCTCTATTCCGGCTGAAACGTCGATATATGCAATAAAAACAGAACTTCTCCCCTTTTCAATATCTTACTCAGTATTTTAATGAGAAACAAATAGTTGATTGAAAATGAAGTATTTAAGATTATTATATAATCAATTATGTGTTAGCATCATTTTTACCGTATATATAATGAATTAATACCCATAGACTGAAAATTCACAAAAACGTGGAAAAACGGCAAAATATTGCCTAATTCGATGATATTTTGTTTAAATAACATAAAGGAAAAGGGGATGATAAACGTCAAAATATTGCTAAATTCGATGATTTTTCGTACGAAACAAAATGCAAGAAAACTTGCTTAAAATGGAATATTATGCAAAATTCTGAGATTTGAAAGCCAAATCACATATCGTGATACTACATGAAATAGTATCAAAATATTGGTAAACATGAATATATTTACGTAATATCAAACTACATGAAAAACGTAAAAAAAGTCACTATTTTACCATATTTGAGGATTTTAACTTCAAATCATAGAGCGAGGTTTCGTATTGTTTAGATCCAAGAAAAGACATATGACAATGTTGTTTCCAATACAAATGATAAAACCAATGTGTTTTCATTAGAATTAACTAAAATGTTCATGATTTTCCGTTTATATTACCGATGGAAGATGTACACGTAAAACCGCTCTAATCCGGCTGAAACGTCGATATATGCAATAAAAACCGAACTTCTCCCCTTTTCAATATCCTACTCAGTATTTTAACGAGAAACAAATGGTTGATTGAAAATGAAGTATTTAAGGTTATTATCTAATCAATTATGTGTTTGCATCATTTTTATCGTATATATAATGAATTATTACCCATAAACTGAAAATTCACAAAAACGTGGAAAAACGGCAAAATATTGCCTAATTCGATGATATTTTGTTTAAATCACATAGAGGAAAAAAGGATGATAAACGTCAAAATATTGCTATATTCGATGATTTTTCGTATGAAACAAAATGAAAGAAAACTTGCTTAAAATGCAATATTATGCGACATTCTGAGATTTGAAGGCCAAATCACATATCGTGATACTACATGAAATAGTATCGAAATATTGGTAAAAATGAATATATTTACGTAATATCAAACTACATGATTAACGTGAAAAAGTCACTATTTTATCATATTTAAGGATTTTAACTTCAAATCATAGAGCGAGGTTTCGTATTATTTAGATCCAAGAAAAGACATATGACATTGTTGATTCCAATACAAATGATAAAACCTATGTGTTTTCATTAGAATTAACTAAAATGTTCCTGATTTTCCGTTTATACTACCGATGGAAGAAGTACAGGAAAACATCTCTATTCCGGTTGAAACGTCGATATATGCAATAAAAACAGAATTTCTCCCCTTTTCAATATCCTACTCAGTATTTTAAAGAGAAACAAATAGTGATTGAAAATGAAGTATTTAAATTATTTGCATCATTTTAAAGTATTTTAATTATAATTTTAAAGTATTTGCATCATTTTTATCGTATATATAATGAACTAATACCCATAAACTGAAAATTCACAAAAACGTGGAAAAACCGCAAAATATTGCCTAATTCGATGATATTTTGTTTAAATCACATAGAGGAAAGGGGGATGATAAACGTCAAAATATTTCTAAATTCGATGATTTTTCGTACGAAACAAAATGCAAGAAAACTTGCTTAAAATGCAATATTATGCGACATTCTGAGATTTGAAGGCCAAATCACATATCGTGATACTACATGAAATAGTATCGAAATATTGGTAAAAATTAATATATTTTCGTAATATCAAACTACATGATTAACGTTAATAGGTCACTATTTTACCATATTTGAGGATTTTAACTTCAAATCATAGAGCGAGGTTTCGTATTATTTAGATCCAAGAAAAGACATATGACAATGTTGTTTCCAATACAAATGATAAAAATCAATGTATTTTCATTAGAATTAACTAAAATGTTCCAGATTTTCTGTTTATATTACCGATGGAAGATGTATACGAAATCCGCTCTATTCCGGCTGAAACGTCGATATATGCAATAAAAACAGAACTTCTCCCCTTTTCAATATCTTACTCAGTATTTTAACGAGAAACAAATAGTTGATTGAAAATGAAGTATTTAAGATTATTATATAATCAATTATGTGTTTGCATCATTTTTATCGTATATATAATGAACTAATACCCATAAACTGAAAATTCACAAAAATGTGGAAAAACCGCAAAATATTGCCTAATTCGATGATATTTTGTTTAAATCACGTAGAGGAAAGGGGGGATGATAAACGTCAAAATATTGCTAAATTCGATGATTTTTCGTACGAAACAAAATGCAAGAAAACATGCTTAAAATGCAATATTATGCGAAATTCTGTTATTTGAAAGCCAAATCACATATCGTAATACTACATGAAATAGTATCGAAATATTGGTAAAAATGAATATATTTACGTAATATCAAACTACATGAAAAACGTGAAAAAAATCACTATTTTACAATATTTGAGGATTTTAACTGCAAATCATAGAGCGAGGTTTCGTATTATTTAGATCCAAGAAAAGACATATGACAATGTTGTTTCCAATACAAATGATAAAACCAATGTGTTTTCATTAGAATTAACTAAAATGTTCATGATTTTCCGTTTATATTACCGATGGAAGATGTACACGTAAAACCGCTCTAATCCGGCTGAAACGTCGATATATGCAATAAAAACAGAACTTTTCCCCTTTTCAATATCTTACTCAGTATTTTAACGAGAAACAAATGGATGATTGAAAATGAAGTATTTAAGGTTACTATCTAATCAATTATGTGTTTGCATAATTTTTATTGTATATTTAATGAATTAATACCCATAGACTGAAAATTCACAAAAACGTGGAAAAACGGAAAAAATATTGCCTAATTCGATGATATTTTGTTTAAATCACATAAAGGAAAAGGGGATGATAAACGTCAAAATATTGCTAAATTCGATGATTTTTCATACGAAACAAAATGCAAGAAAACTTGCCTAAAATGCAATATTATGCGAAATTCTGAGATGTGAAAGCCAAATCACATATCGTGGTACTACATGAAATAGTATCGAAATATTGGTAAAAATTAATATATTTACGTAATATCAAACTATATGATTAACGTCAAAAAGTCACTATTTTACCATATATGAGGATTTTAACTTCAAATCATAGAGCGAGGTTTCGTATTATTTAGATCCAAGAAAAGACATATGACCAATGTCTTTTCATATGATGTTGAAGACATATGATGTTGTTTCCAATACAAATGATAAAAGCAATGTGTTTTCATTAGAATTAACTAAAATGTTCCTGATTTTCCGTTTATATTACCGATGGAAGATGTACACGTAAAACCGCTCTAATCCGGCTGAAACGTCAATATATGCAATAAAAACCGAACTTCTCCCCTTTTCAATATACTACACGGTATTTTAGCGAGAAACAAATGTTTGATTGGAAATGAAGTATTTAAGGTTAATTTCTAATCAATTATGTGTTTGCATCATTTTTATCGTATATTTAGTGAATTAATAACAATAAACTGATAATTCACAAAAACATGGAAAAATGACAAAATATTGCCTAATTCGATGATATTTTATTTAAATCACATAGAGGAAAAAAGGATGATAAACGTCAAAATATTGCTAAATTCGATGATTTTTCGTATGAAACAAAATGAAAGAAAACTTGCTTAAAATGCAATATTATGCGACATTCTGAGATTTGAAGGCCAAATCACATATCGTGATACTACATGAAATAGTATCGAAATATTGGTTAAAATGAATATATTTACGTAATATCAAGCTACATAATTAACGTGAAAAAGTCACTATTTTACCATATTTAAGGATTTTAACTTCAAATCATAGAGCGAGGTTTCGTATTATTTAGATCCAAGAAAAGACATATGACATTGTTGATTCCAATAGAAATGATAAAACCTATGTGTTTTCATTAGAATTAACTAAAATGTTCCTGATTTGCCGTTTATACTACCGATGGAAGAAGTACAGGAAAACATCTCTCTTCCGGTTGAAACGTCGATATATGCAATAAAAACAGAATTTCTCCCCTTTGCAATATCTTACTCAGTATTTTAAAGAGAAACAAATAGTGATTGAAAATGAAGTATTTAAATTATTTGCATCATTTTAAAGTATTTTAATTATCATTTTAAAGTATTTTCATCATTTTTATCGTATATATAATGAACTAATACCCATAAACTGAAAATTCACAAAAACGTGGAAAAACCGCAAAATATTGCCTGATTCGATGATATTTTGTTTAAATCACATAGAGGAAAGGGGGATGATAAACGTCAAAATATTGCTAAATTCGATGATTTTTCGTACGAAACAAAATGCAAGAAAACTTGCTTAAAATGCAATATTATGCGAAATTCTGAGATTTGAAAGCCAAATCACATATCGTGATACTACATGAAATAGTATCAAAATATTGGTAAACATGAATATATTTACGTAATATCAAACAACATGAAAAACGTAAACCAATGTGTTTTCATTAGAATTAACTAAAATGTTCATAATTTTCCGTTTATATTACCGATGGAAGATGTACACGTAAAACCGCTCTAATCCGGCTGAAACGTCGATATATGCAATAAAAACCGAACTTCTCCCCTTTTCAATATCCTACTCAGTATTTTAACGAGAAACAAATGGTTGATTGAAAATGAAGTATTTAAGGTTATTATCTAATCAATTATGTGTTTGCATCATTTTTATCGTATATATAATGAATTATTACCCATAAACTGAAAATTCACAAAAACGTGGAAAAACGGCAAAATATTGCCTAATTCGATGATATTTTGTTTAAATCACATAGAGGAAAAAAGGATGATAAACGTCAAAATATAGCTATATTCGATGATTTTTCGTATGAAACAAAATGAAAGAAAACTTGCTTAAAATGCAATATTATGCGACATTCTGAGATTTCAAGGCCAAATCACATATCGTGATACTACATGAAATAGTATCGAAATATTGGTAAAAATGAATATATTTACGTAATATCAAACTACATGATTAACGTGAAAAAGTCACTATTTTACCATATTTAAGGATTTTAACTTCAAATCATAGAGCGAGGTTTCGTATTATTTAGATCCAAGAAAAGACATATGACATTGTTGATTCCAATACAAATGATAAAACCTATGTGTTTTCATTAGAATTAACTAAAATGTTCCTGATTTTCCGTTTATACTACCGATGGAAGAAGTACAGGAAAACATCTCTATTCCGGTTGAAACGTCGATATATGCAATAAAAACAGAATTTCTCCCCTTTTCAATATCTTACTCAGTATTTTAAAGAGAAACAAATAGTGATTGAAAATGAAGTATTTAAATTATTTGCATCATTTTAAAGTATTTTAATTATCATTTTAAAGTATTTGCATCATTTTTATCGTATATATAATGAACTAATACCCATAAACTGAAAATTCACAAAAATGTGGAGAAACTGCAAAATATTGCCTAATTCGATGATATTTTGTTTAAATCACGTAGAGGAAAGGGGGGATGATAAACGTCAAAATATTGCTAAATTCGATGATTTTTCGTACGAAACAAAATGCAAGAAAACTTGCTTAAAATGCAATATTATGCGAAACTCTGTTATTTGAAAGCCAAATCACATATCGTAATACTACATGAAATAGTATCGAAATATTGGTAAAAATGAATATATTTACGTAATATCAAACTACATGAAAAACGTGAAAAAAATCACTATTTTACAATATTTGAGGATTTTAACTGCAAATCATAGACCGAGGTTTCGTATTATTTAGATCCAAGAAAAGACATATGACAATGTTGTTTCCAATACAAATGATAAAACCAATGTGTTTTCACTAGAATTAACTAAAATGTTCATGATTTTCCGTTTATATTACCGATGGAAGATGTACACGTAAAACCGCTCTAATCCGGCTGAAACGTCGATATATGCAATAAAAACCGAACTTCCCCCTTTTCAATATCCTACTCAGTATTTTAACGAGAAACAAATGGTTGATTGAAAATGAAGTATTTAAGGTTATTATCTAATCAATTATGTGTTTGCATCATTTTTATCGTATATATAATGAATTATTACCCATAAACTGAAAATTCACAAAAACGTGGAAAAACGGCAAAATATTGCCTAATTCGATGATATTTTGTTTAAATCACATAGAGGAAAAAAAGGATGATAAACGTCAAAATATTGCTATATTCGATGATTTTTCGTATGAAACAAAATGAAAGAAAACTTGCTTAAAATGCAATATTATGCGACATTCTGAGATTTCAAGGCTAAATCAAATATCGTGATACTACATGAAATAGTATCGAAATATTGGTAAAAATGAATATATTTACGTAATATCAAACTACATGATTAACGTGAAAAAGTCACTATTTTATCATATTTAAGGATTTTAACTTCAAATCATAGAGCGAGGTTTCGTATTATTTAGATCCAAGAAAAGACATATGACATTGTTGATTCCAATACAAATGATAAAACCTATGTGTTTTCATTAGAATTAACTAAAATGTTCCTGATTTTCCGTTTATACTACCGCTGGAAGAAGTACAGGAAAACATCTCTATTCCGGTTGAAACGTCGATATGTGCAATAAAAACAGAATTTCTCCCCTTTTCAATATCTTACTCAGTATTTTAAAGTGAAACAAATAGTGATTGAAAATGAAGTATTTAAATTATTTGCATCATTTTAAAGTATTTTAATTATCATTTTAAAGTATTTGCATCATTTTTATCGTATATATAATGAACTAATACCCATAAACTGAAAATTCACAAAAACGTGGAAAAACGGCAAAATATTGCCTAATTCGATGATATTTTGTTTAAATCACATAGAGGAAAGGGGGATGATAAACGTCAAAATATTTATAAATTCGATGATTTTTCGTACGAAACAAAATGCAAGAAAACTTGCTTAAAATGCAATATTATGCGACATTCTGAGATTTGAAGGCCAAATCACATATCGTGATACTACATGAAATAGTATCGAAATATTGGTAAAAATGAATATATTTACGTAATATCAAACTACATGATTAACGTGAAAAAGTCACTATTTTACCATATTTAAGGATTTTAACTTCAAATCATAGAGCGAGGTTTCGTATTATTTAGATCCAAGAAAAGACATATGACATTGTTGATTCCAATACAAATGATAAAACCTATGTGTTTTCATTAGAATTAACTAAAATGTTCCTGATTTTCCGTTTATACTACCGATGGAAGAAGTACAGGAAAACATCTCTATTCCGGTTGAAACGTCGATATATGCAATAAAAACAGAATTTCTCCCCTTTTCAATATCTTACTCAGTATTTTAAAGTGAAACAAATAGTGATTGAAAATGAAGTATTTAAATTATTTGCATCATTTTAAAGTATTTTAATTATCATTTTAAAGTATTTGCATCATTTTTATCGTATATATAATGAACTAATACCCATAAACTGAAAATTCACAAAAACGTGGAAAAACCGCAAAATATTGCCTAATTCGATGATATTTTGTTTAAATCACATAGAGGAAAGGGGGATGATAAACGTCAAAATATTTATAAATTCGATGATTTTTCGTACGAAACAAAATGCAAGAAAACTTGCTTAAAATGCAATATTATGCGACATTCTGAGATTTGAAGGCCAAATCACATATCGTGATACTACATGAAATAGTATCGAAATATTGGTAAAAATGAATATATTTACGTAATATCAAACTACATGATTAACGTGAAAAAGTCACTATTTTACCATATTTAAGGATTTTAACTTCAAATCATAGAGCGAGGTTTCGTATTATTTAGATCCAAGAAAAGACATATGACATTGTTGATTATAATACAAATGATAAAACCTATGTGTTTTCATTAGAATTAACTAAAATGTTCCTGATTTTCCGTTTATACTACCGATGGAAGAAGTACAGGAAAACATCTCTATTCCGGTTGAAACGTCGATATATGCAATAAAAACAGAATTTCTCCCCTTTTCAATATCTTACTCAGTATTTTAAAGAGAAACAAATAGTGATTGAAAATGAAGTATTTAAATTATTTGCATCATTTTAAAGTATTTTAATTATCATTTTAAAGTATTTGCATCATTTTTATCGTATATATAATGAACTAATACCCATAAACTGAAAATTCACAAAAATGTGGAGAAACCGCAAAATATTGCCTAATTCGATGATATTTTGTTTAAATCACGTAGAGGAAAGGGGGGATGATAAACGTCAAAATATTGCTAAATTCGATGATTTTTCGTACGAAACAAAATGCAAGAAAACTTGCTTAAAATGCAATATTATGCGAAACTCTGTTATTTGAAAGCCAAATCACATATCGTAATACTACATGAAATAGTATCGAAATATTGGTAAAAATGAATATATTTACGTAATATCAAACTACATGAAAAACGTGAAAAAAATCACTATTTTACAATATTTGAGGATTTTAACTGCAAATCATAGACCGAGGTTTCGTATTATTTAGATCCAAGAAAAGACATATGACAATGTTGTTTCCAATACAAATGATAAAACCAATGTGTTTTCACTAGAATTAACTAAAATGTTCATGATTTTCCGTTTATATTACCGATGGAAGATGTACACGTAAAACCGCTCTAATCCGGCTGAAACGTCGATATATGCAATAAAAACCGAACTTCTCCCCTTTTCAATATCCTACTCAGTATTTTAACGAGAAACAAATGGTTGATTGAAAATGAAGTATTTAAGGTTATTATCTAATCAATTATGTGTTTGCATCATTTTTATCGTATATATAATGAATTATTACCCATAAACTGAAAATTCACAAAAACGTGGAAAAACGGCAAAATATTGCCTAATTCGATGATATTTTGTTTAAATCACATAGAGGAAAAAAGGATGATAAACGTCAAAATATTGCTATATTCGATGATTTTTCGTATGAAACAAAATGAAAGAAAACTTGCTTAAAATGCAATATTATGCGACATTCTGAGATTTCAAGGCTAAATCACATATCGTGATACTACATGAAATAGTATCGAAATATTGGTAAAAATGAATATATTTACGTAATATCAAACTACATGATTAACGTGAAAAAGTCACTATTTTATCATATTTAAGGATTTTAACTTCAAATCATAGAGCGAGGTTTCGTATTATTTAGATCCAAGAAAAGACATATGACATTGTTGATTCCAATACAAATGATAAAACCTATGTGTTTTCATTAGAATTAACTAAAATGTTCCTGATTTTCCGTTTATACTACCGATGGAAGAAGTACAGGAAAACATCTCTATTCCGGTTGAAACGTCGATATATGCAATAAAAACAGAATTTCTCCCCTTTTCAATATCTTACTCAGTATTTTAAAGTGCAACAAATAGTGATTGAAAATGAAGTATTTAAATTATTTGCATCATTTTAAAGTATTTTAATTATCATTTTAAAGTATTTGCATCATTTTTATCGTATATATAATGAACTAATACCCATAAACTGAAAATTCACAAAAATGTGGAGAAACCGCAAAATATTGCCTAATTCGATGATATTTTGTTTAAATCACGTAGAGGAAAGGGGGGATGATAAACGTCAAAATATTGCTAAATTCGATGATTTTTCGTACGAAACAAAATGCAAGAAAACTTGCTTAAAATGCAATATTATGCGAAACTCTGTTATTTGAAAGCCAAATCACATATCGTAATACTACATGAAATAGTATCGAAATATTGGTAAAAATGAATATATTTACGTAATATCAAACTACATGAAAAACGTGAAAAAAATCACTATTTTACAATATTTGAGGATTTTAACTGCAAATCATAGACCGAGGTTTCGTATTATTTAGATCCAAGAAAAGACATATGACAATGTTGTTTCCAATACAAATGATAAAAATCAATGTATTTTCATTAGAATTAACTAAAATGTTCCAGATTTTCCGTTTATATTACCGATGGAAGATGTATACGAAATCCGCTCTATTCCGGCTGAAACGTCGATATATGCAATAAAAACAGAACTTCTCCCCTTTTCAATATCTTACTCCGTATTTTAACGAGAAACAAATAGTTGATTGAAAATGAAGTATTTAAGATTATTATATAATCAATTATGTGTTTGCATCATTTTTATCGTATATATAATGAATTAATACCCATAGACTGAAAATTCACAAAAACGTGGAAAAACGGCAAAATATTGCCTAATTCGATGATGTTTTGTTTAAATCACATAAAGGAAAAGGGGATGATAAACGTCAAAATATTGCTAAATTCGATGATTTTTCGTACGAAACAAAATGCAAGAAAACATGCTTAAAATGCAATATTATGCGAAATTCTGATATTTGAAAGCCAAATCACATATCGTGATACTACATGAAATAGTATCGAAATATTGGTAAAAATGAATATATTTACGTAATATCAAACTACATGAAAAACGTGAAAAAAATCACTATTTTACCATATCTGAGGATTTTAACTGCAAATCATAGAGCGAGGTTTCGTATTATTTAGATCCAAGAAAAGACATATGACAATGTTGTTTCCAATACAAATGATAAAACCAATGTGTTTTCACTAGAATTAACTAAAATGTTCATGATTTTCCGTTTATATTACCGATGGAAGATGTACACGTAAAACCGCTCTAATCCGGCTGAAACGTCGATATATGCAATAAAAACAGAACTTCTCCCCTTTTCAATATCTTACTCAGTATTTTAACGAGAAACAAATAGATGATTGAAAATGAAGTATTTAAGGTTACTATCTAATCAATTATGAGTTTGCATAATTTTTATCGTATATTTAGTGAATTAATAACAATAAACTGATAATTCACAAAAACATGGAAAAATGACAAAATATTGCCTAATTCGATGATATTTTATTTAAATCACATAGAGGAAAAAAGGATGATAAACGTCAAAATATTGCTAAATTCGATGATTTTTCGTATGAAACAAAATGAAAGAAAACTTGCTTAAAATGCAATATTATGTGACATTCTGAGATTTGAAGGCCAAATCACATATCGTGATACTACATGAAATAGTATCGAAATATTGGTTAAAATGAATATATTTACGTAATATCAAACTACATAATTAACGTGAAAAAGTCACTATTTTACCATATTTAAGGATTTTAACTTCAAATCATAGAGCGAGGTTTCGTATTATTTAGATCCAAGAAAAGACATATGACATTGTTGATTCCAATACAAATGATAAAACCTATGTGTTTTCATTAGAATTAACTAAAATGTTCCTGATTTGCCGTTTATACTACCGATGGAAGAAGTACAGGAAAACATCTCTATTCCGGTTGAAACGTCGATATATGCAATAAAAACAGAATTTCTCCCCTTTGCAATATCTTACTCAGTATTTTAAAGAGAAACAAATAGTGATTGAAAATGAAGTATTTAAATTATTTGCATCATTTTAAAGTATTTTAATTATCATTTTAAAGTATTTGCATCATTTTTATCGTATATATAATGAACTAATACCCATAAACTGAAAATTCACAAAAACGTGGAAAAACCGCAAAATATTGCCTAATTCGATGATATTTTGTTTAAATCACATAGAGGAAAGGGGGATGATAAACGTCAAAATATTGCTAAATTCGATGATTTTTCGTACGAAACAAAATGCAAGAAAACTTGCTTAAAATGCAATATTATGCGAAATTCTGAGATTTGAAAGCCAAATCACATATCGTGATACTACATGAAATAGTATCAAAATATTGGTAAACATGAATATATTTACGTAATATCAAACTACATGAAAAACGTAAACCAATGTGTTTTCATTAGAATTAACTAAAATGTTCATGATTTTCCGTTTATATTACCGATGGAAGATGTACACGTAAAACCGCTCTAATCCGGCTGAAACGTCGATATATGCAATAAAAACCGAACTTCTCCCCTTTTCAATATCCTACTCAGTATTTTAACGAGAAACAAATGGTTGATTGAAAATGAAGTATTTAAGGTTATTATCTAATCAATTATGTGTTTGCATCATTTTTATCGTATATATAATGAATTATTACCCATAAACTGAAAATTCACAAAAACGTGGAAAAACGGCAAAATATTGCCTAATTCGATGATATTTTGTTTAAATCACATAGAGGAAAAAAGGATGATAAACGTCAAAATATTGCTATATTCGATGATTTTTCATATGAAACAAAATGAAAGAAAACTTGCTTAAAATGCAATATTATGCGACATTCTGAGATTTGAAGGCCAAATCACATATCGTGATACTACATGAAATAGTATCGAAATATTGGTAAAAATGAATATATTTACGTAATATCAAACTACATGATTAACGTGAAAAAGTCACTATTTTATCATATTTAAGGATTTTAACTTCAAATCATAGAGCGAGGTCTCGTATTATTTAGATCCAAGAAAAGACATATGACATTGTTGATTCCAATACAAATGATAAAACCTATGTGTTTTCATTAGAATTAACTAAAATGTTCCTGATTTTCCGTTTATACTACCGATGGAAGAAGTACAGGAAAACATCTATATTCCGGTTGAAACGTCGATATATGCAATAAAAACAGAATTTCTCCCCTTTTCAATATCTTACTCAGTATTTTAAAGAGAAACAAATAGTGATTGAAAATGAAGTATTTAAATTATTTGCATCATTTTAAAGTATTTTAATTATCATTTTAAAGTATTTGCATCATTTTTATCGTATATATAATGAACTAATACCCATAAACTGAAAATTCACAAAAACGTGGAAAAACCGCAAAATATTGCCTAATTCGATGATATTTTGTTTAAATCACATAGAGGAAAGGGGGATGATAAACGTCAAAATATTTCTAAATTCGATGATTTTTCGTACGAAACAAAATGCAAGAAAACTTGCTTAAAATGCAATATTATGCGACATTCTGAGATTTGAAGGCCAAATCACATATCGTGATACTACATGAAATAGTATCGAAATATTGGTAAAAATGAATATATTTACGTAATATCAAACTACATGATTAACGTGAAAACGTCACTATTTTACCATATTTGAGGATTTTAACTTCAAATCATAGAGCGAGGTTTCGTATTATTTAGATCCAAGAAAAGACATATGACAATGTTGTTTCCAATACAAATGATAAAAATCAATGTATTTTCATTAGAATTAACTAAAATGTTCCAGATTTTCCGTTTATATTACCGATGGAAGATGTATACGAAATCCGCTCTATTCCGGCTGAAACGTCGATATATGCAATAAAAACAGAACTTCTCCCCTTTTCAATATCTTACTCAGTATTTTAACAAGAAACAAATAGTTGATTGAAAATGAAGTATTTAAGATTATTATATAATCAATTATGTGTTTGCATCATTTTTATCGTATATATAATGAATTAATACCCATAGACTGAAAATTCACAAAAACGTGGAAAAACGGCAAAATATTGCCTAATTCGATGATGTTTTGTTTAAATCACATAAAGGAAAAGGGGATGATAAACGTCAAAATATTGCTAAATTCGATGATTTTTCGTACGAAGCAAAATGCAAGAAAACTTGCTTAAAATGCAATATTATGCGAAATTCTGAGATTTGAAAGCCAAATCACATATCGTGATACTACATGAAATAGTATCAAAATATTGGTAAACATGAATATATTTACGTAATATGAAACTACATGAAAAACGTAAAAAAAGTCACTATTTTACCATATTTGAGGATTTTAACTTCAAATCATAGAGCGAGGTTTCGTATTGTTTAGATCCAAGAAAAGACATGACAATGTTGTTTCCAATACAAATGATAAAACCAATGTGTTTTCATTAGAATTAACTAAAATGTTCATGATTTTCCGTTTATATTACCGATGGAAGATGTACACGTAAAACCGCTCTAATCCGGCTGAAACGTCGATGTATGCAATAAAAACCGAACATCTCCCCTTTTCAATATCCTACTCAGTATTTAAACGAGAAACAAATGGTTGATTGAAAATGAAGTATTTAAGGTTATTATCTAATCAATTATGTGTTTGCATCATTTTTATCGTATATATAATGAATTATTACCCATAAACTGAAAATTCACAAAAACGTGGAAAAACGGCAAAATATTGCCTAATTCGATGATATTTTGTTTAAATCACATAGAGGAAAAAAGGATGATAAACGTCAAAATATTGCTAATTTCGGTGATTTTTCGTATGAAACAAAATGAAAGAAAACTTGCTTAAAATGCAATATTATGCGACATTCTGAGATTTGAAGGCCAAATCACATATCGTGATACTACATGAAATAGTATCGAAATATTGGTAAAAATGAATATATTTACGTAATATCAAACTACATGATTAACGTGAAAAAGTCACTATTTTACCATATTTAAGGATTTTAACTTCAAATCATAGAGCGAGGTTTCGTATTATTTAGATCCAAGAAAAGACATATGACATTGTTGATTCCAATACAAATGATAAAACCTATGTGTTTTCATTAGAATTAACTAAAATGTTCCCGATTTTCCGTTTATACTACCGATGGAAGAAGTACAGGAAAACATCTCTATTCCGGTTGAAACGTCGATATATGCAATAAAAACAGAATTTCTCCCCTTTTCAATATCTTACTCAGTATTTTAAAGAGAAACAAATAGTGATTGAAAATGAAGTATTTAAATTATTTGCATCATTTTAAAGTATTTTAATTATCATTTTAAAGTATTTGCATCATTTTTATCGTATATATAATGAACTAATACCCATAAACTGAAAATTCACAAAAATGTGGAAAAACCGCAAAATATTGCCTAATTCGATGATATTTTGTTTAAATCACGTAGAGGAAAGGGGAGATGATAAACGTCAAAATATTGCTAAATTCGATGATTTTTCGTACGAAACAAAATGCAAGAAAACATGCTTAAAATGCAATATTATGCGAAATTCTGTTATTTGAAAGCCAAATCACATATCGTAATACTACAAGAAATAGTATCGAAATATTGGTAAAAATGAATATATTTACGTAATATCAAACTACATGAAAAACGTGAAAAAAATCACTATTTTACCATATTTGAGGATTTTAACTGCAAATCATAGAGCGAGGTTTCGTATTATTTAGATCCAAGAAAAGACATATGACAATGTTGTTTCCAATACAAATGATAAAACCAATGTGTTTTCATTAGAATTAACTAAAATGTTCATGATTTTCCGTTTATATTACCGATGGAAGATGTACACGTAAAACCGCTCTAATCCGGCTGAAACGTCGATATATGCAATAAAAACAGAATTTCTCCCCTTTTCAATATCTTACTCAGTATTTTAAAGAGAAATAAATAGTGATTGAAAATGAAGTATTTAAATTATTTGCATCATTTTAAAGTATTTTAATTATCATTTTAAAGTATTTGCATCATTTTTATCGTATATATAATGAACTAATACCCATAAACTGAAAATTCACAAAAACGTGGAAAAACCGCAAAATATTGCCTAATTCGATGATATTTTGTTTAAATCACATAGAGGAAAGGGGGATGATAAACGTCAAAATATTTCTAAATTCGATGATTTTTCGTACGAAACAAAATGCAAGAAAACTTGCTTAAAATGCAATATTATGCGACATTCTGAGATTTGAAGGCCAAATCACATATCGTGATACTACATGAAATAGTATCGAAATATTGGTAAAAATGAATATATTTACGTAATATCAAACTACATGATTAACGTGAAAACGTCACTATTTTACCATATTTGAGGATTTTAACTTCAAATCATAGAGCGAGGTTTCGTATTATTTAGATCCAAGAAAAGACATATGACAATGTTGTTTCCAATACAAATGATAAAAATCAATGTATTTTCATTAGAATTAACTAAAATGTTCCAGATTTTCCGTTTATATTACCGATGGAAGATGTATACGAAATCCGCTCTATTCCGGCTGAAACGTCGATATATGCAATAAAAACAGAACTTCTCCCCTTTTCAATATCTTACTCAGTATTTTAACAAGAAACAAATAGTTGATTGAAAATGAAGTATTTAAGATTATTATATAATCAATTATGTGTTTGCATCATTTTTATCGTATATATAATGAATTAATACCCATAGACTGAAAATTCACAAAAACGTGGAAAAACGGCAAAATATTGCCTAATTCGATGATGTTTTGTTTAAATCACATAAAGGAAAAGGGGATGATAAACGTCAAAATATTGCTAAATTCGATGATTTTTCGTACGAAGCAAAATGCAATAAAACTTGCTTAAAATGCAATATTATGCGACATTCTGAGATTTGAAGGCCAAATCACATATCGTGATACAACATGAAATAGTATCGAAATATTGGTAAAAATGAATATATTTACGTAATATCAAACTACATGATTAACGTGAAAACGTCACTATTTTACCATATTTGAGGATTTTAACTTCAAATCATAGAGCGAGGTTTCGTATTATTTAGATCCAAGAAAAGACATGACAATGTTGTTTCCAATACAAATGATAAAACCAATGTGTTTTCATTAGAATTAACTAAAATGTTCCTGATTTGCCGTTTATACTACCGATGGAAGAAGTACAGGAAAACATCTCTATTCCGGTTGAAACGTCGATATATGCAATAAAAACCGAATTTCTCCCCTTTGCAATATCTTACTCAGTATTTTAAAGAGAAACAAATAGTGATTGAAAATGAAGTATTTAAATTATTTGCATCATTTTAAAGTATTTTAATTATCATTTTAAAGTATTTGCATCATTTTTATCGTATATATAATGAACTAATACCCATAAACTGAAAATTCACAAAAACGTGGAAAAACCGCAAAATATTGCCTAATTCGATGATATTTTGTTTAAATCACATAGAGGAAAGGGGGATGATAAACGTCAAAATATTGCTAAATTCGATGATTTTTCGTACGAAACAAAATGCAAGAAAACTTGCTTAAAATGCAATATTATGCGAAATTCTGAGATTTGAAAGCCAAATCACATATCGTGATACTACATGAAATAGTATCAAAATATTGGTAAACATGAATATATTTACGTAATATCAAACTACATGAAAAACGTAAACTAATGTGTTTTCATTAGAATTAACTAAAATGTTCATGATTTTCCGTTTATATTACCGATGGAAGATGTACACGTAAAACCGCTCTAATCCGGCTGAAACGTCGATATATGCAATAAAAACCGAACTTCTCCCCTTTTCAATATCCTACTCAGTATTTTAACGAGAAACAAATGGTTGATTGAAAATGAAGTATTTAAGGTTATTATCTAATCAATTATGTGTTTGCATCATTTTTATCGTATATATAATGAATTATTACCCATAAACTGAAAATTCACAAAAACGTGGAAAAACGGCAAAATATTGCCTAATTCGATGATATTTTGTTTAAATCACATAGAGGAAAAAAGGATGATAAACGTCAAAATATTGCTATATTCGATGATTTTTCATATGAAACAAAATGAAAGAAAACTTGCTTAAAATGCAATATTATGCGACATTCTGAGATTTGAAGGCCAAATCACATATCGTGATACTATATGAAATAGTATCGAAATATTGGTAAAAATGAATATATTTACGTAATATCAAACTACATGATTAACGTGAAAAAGTCACTATTTTATCATATTTAAGGATTTTAACTTCAAATCATAGAGCGAGGTTTCGTATTATTTAGATCGAAGAAAAGACATATGACATTGTTGATTCCAATACAAATGATAAAACCTATGTGTTTTCATTAGAATTAACTAAAATGTTCCTGATTTTCCGTTTATACTACCGATGGAAGAAGTACAGGAAAACATCTCTATTCCGGTTGAAACGTCGATATATGCAATAAAAACAGAATTTCTCCCCTTTTCAATATCTTACTCAGTATTTTAAAGAGAAACAAATAGTGATTGAAAATGAAGTATTTAAATTATTTGCATCATTTTAAAGCATTTTAATTATCATTTTAAAGTATTTGCATCATTTTTATCGTATATATAATGAACTAATACCCATAAACTGAAAATTCACAAAAACGTGGAAAAACCGCAAAATATTGCCTAATTCGATGATATTTTGTTTAAATCACATAGAGGAAAGGGGGATGATAAACGTCAAAATATTTCTAAATTCGATGATTTTTCGTACGAAACAAAATGCAAGAAAACTTGCTTAAAATGCAATATTATGCGACATTCTGAGATTTGAAGGCCAAATCACATATCGTGATACAACATGAAATAGTATCGAAATATTGGTAAAAATGAATATATTTACGTAATATCAAACTACATGATTAACGTGAAAACGTCACTATTTTACCATATTTGAGGATTTTAACTTCAAATCATAGAGCGAGGTTTCGTATTATTTAGATCCAAGAAAAGACATGACAATGTTGTTTCCAATACAAATGATAAAACCAATGTGTTTTCATTAGAATTAACTAAAATGTTCCTGATTTGCCGTTTATACTACCGATGGAAGAAGTACAGGAAAACATCTCTATTCCGGTTGAAACGTCGATATATGCAATAAAAACCGAATTTCTCCCCTTTGCAATATCTTACTCAGTATTTTAAAGAGAAACAAATAGTGATTGAAAATGAAGTATTTAAATTATTTGCATCATTTTAAAGTATTTTAATTATCATTTTAAAGTATTTGCATCATTTTTATCGTATATATAATGAACTAATACCCATAAACTGAAAATTCACAAAAACGTGGAAAAACCGCAAAATATTGCCTAATTCGATGATATTTTGTTTAAATCACATAGAGGAAAGGGGGATGATAAACGTCAAAATATTGCTAAATTCGATGATTTTTCGTACGAAACAAAATGCAAGAAAACTTGCTTAAAATGCAATATTATGCGAAATTCTGAGATTTGAAAGCCAAATCACATATCGTGATACTACATGAAATAGTATCAAAATATTGGTAAACATGAATATATTTACGTAATATCAAACTACATGAAAAACGTAAACCAATGTGTTTTCATTAGAATTAACTAAAATGTTCATGATTTTCCGTTTATATTACCGATGGAAGATGTACACGTAAAACCGCTCTAATCCGGCTGAAACGTCGATATATGCAATAAAAACCGAACTTCTCCCCTTTTCAATATCCTACTCAGTATTTTAACGAGAAACAAATGGTTGATTGAAAATGAAGTATTTAAGGTTATTATCTAATCAATTATGTGTTTGCATCATTTTTATCGTATATATAATGAATTATTACCCATAAACTGAAAATTCACAAAAACGTGGAAAAACGGCAAAATATTGCCTAATTCGATGATATTTTGTTTAAATCACATAGAGGAAAAAAGGATGATAAACGTCAAAATATTGCTATATTCGATGATTTTTCATATGAAACAAAATGAAAGAAAACTTTCTTAAAATGCAATATTATGCGACATTCTGAGATTTGAAGGCCAAATCACATATCGTGATACTATATGAAATAGTATCGAAATATTGGTAAAAATGAATATATTTACGTAATATCAAACTACATGATTAACGTGAAAAAGTCACTATTTTATCATATTTAAGGATTTTAACTTCAAATCATAGAGCGAGGTTTCGTATTATTTAGATCGAAGAAAAGACATATGACATTGTTGATTCCAATACAAATGATAAAACCTATGTGTTTTCATTAGAATTAACTAAAATGTTCCTGATTTTCCGTTTATACTACCGATGGAAGAAGTACAGGAAAACATCTCTATTCCGGTTGAAACGTCGATATATGCAATAAAAACAGAATTTCTCCCCTTTTCAATATCTTACTCAGTATTTTAAAGAGAAACAAATAGTGATTGAAAATGAAGTATTTAAATTATTTGCATCATTTTAAAGCATTTTAATTATCATTTTAAAGTATTTGCATCATTTTTATCGTATATATAATGAACTAATACCCATAAACTGAAAATTCACAAAAACGTGGAAAAACCGCAAAATATTGCCTAATTCGATGATATTTTGTTTAAATCACATAGAGGAAAGGGGGATGATAAACGTCAAAATATTTCTAAATTCGATGATTTTTCGTACGAAACAAAATGCAAGAAAACTTGCTTAAAATGCAATATTATGCGACATTCTGAGATTTGAAGGCCAAATCACATATCGTGATACTACATGAAATAGTATCGAAATATTGGTAAAAATGAATATATTTACGTAATATCAAACTACATGATTAACGTGAAAACGTCACTATTTTACCATATTTGAGGATTTTAACTTCAAATCATTGAGCGAGGTTTCGTATTATTTAGATCCAAGAAAAGACATATGACAATGTTGTTTCCAATACAAATGATAAAAATCAATGTATTTTCATTAGAATTAACTAAAATGTTCCAGATTTTCCGTTTATATTACCGATGGAAGATGTATACGAAATCCGCTCTATTCCGGCTGAAACGTCGATATATGCAATAAAAACAGAACTTCTCCCCTTTTCAATATCTTACTCAGTATTTTAACAAGAAACAAATAGTTGATTGAAAATGAAGTATTTAAGATTATTATATAATCAATTATGTGTTTGCATCATTTTTATCGTATATATAATGAATTAATACCCATAGACTGAAAATTCACAAAAACGTGGAAAAACGGCAAAATATTGCCTAATTCGATGATGTTTTGTTTAAATCACATAAAGGAAAAGGGGATGATAAACGTCAAAATATTGCTAAATTCGGTGATTTTTCGTACGAAGCAAAATGCAAGAAAACTTGCTTAAAATGCAATATTATGCGAAATTCTGAGATTTGAAAGCCAAATCACATATCGTGATACTACATGAAATAGTATCAAAATATTGGTAAACATGAATATATTTACGTTATATCAAACTACATGAAAAACGTAAAAAAAGTCACTATTTTACCATATTTGAGGATTTTAACTTCAAATCATAGAGCGAGGTTTCGTATTGTTTAGATCCAAGAAAAGACATGACAATGTTGTTTCCAATACAAATGATAAAACCAATGTGTTTTCATTAGAATTAACTAAAATGTTCATGATTTTCCGTTTATATTACCGATGGAAGATGTACACGTAAAACCGCTCTAATCCGGCTGAAACGTCGATGTATGCAATAAAAACCGAACTTCTCCCCTTTTCAATATCCTACTCAGTATTTTAACGAGAAACAAATGGTTGATTGAAAATGAAGTATTTAAGGTTATTATCTAATCAATTATGTGTTTGCATCATTTTTATCGTATATATAATGAATTATTACCCATAAACTGAAAATTCACAAAAACGTGGAAAAACGGCAAAATATTGCCTAATTCGATGATATTTTGTTTAAATCACATAGAGGAAAAAAGGATGATAAACGTCAAAATATTGCTAATTTCGGTGATTTTTCGTATGAAACAAAATGAAAGAAAACTTGCTTAAAATGCAATATTATGCGACATTCTGAGATTTGAAGGCCAAATCACATATCGTGATACTACATGAAATAGTATCGAAATATTGGTAAAAATGAATATATTTACGTAATATCAAACTACATGATTAACGTGAAAAAGTCACTATTTTACCATATTTAAGGATTTTAACTTCAAATCATAGAGCGAGGTTTCGTATTATTTAGATCCAAGAAAAGACATATGACATTGTTGATTCCAATACAAATGATAAAACCTATGTGTTTTCATTAGAATTAACTAAAATGTTCCTGATTTTCCGTTTATACTACCGATGGAAGAAGTACAGGAAAACATCTCTATTCCGGTTGAAACGTCGATATATGCAATAAAAACAGAATTTCTCCCCTTTTCAATATCTTACTCAGTATTTTAAAGAGAAACAAATAGTGATTGAAAATGAAGTATTTAAATTATTTGCATCATTTTAAAGTATTTTAATTATCATTTTAAAGTATTTGCATCATTTTTATCGTATATATAATGAACTAATACCCATAAACTGAAAATTCACAAAAACGTGGAAAAACCGCAAAATATTGCCTAATTCGATGATATTTTGTTTAAATCACATAGAGGAAAGGGGGATGATAAACGTCAAAATATTTCTAAATTCGATGATTTTTCGTACGAAACAAAATGCAAGAAAACTTGCTTAAAATGCAATATTATGCGACATTCTGAGATTTGAAGGCCAAATCACATATCGTGATACTACATGAAATAGTATCGAAATATTGGTAAAAATGAATATATTTACGTAATATCAAACTACATGATTAACGTGAAAACGTCACTATTTTACCATATTTGAGGATTTTAACTTCAAATCATAGAGCGAGGTTTCGTATTATTTAGATCCAAGAAAAGACATATGACAATGTTGTTTCCAATACAAATGATAAAAATCAATGTATTTTCATTAGAATTAACTAAAATGTTCCAGATTTTCCGTTTATATTACCGATGGAAGATGTATACGAAATCCGCTCTATTCCGGCTGAAACGTCGATATATGCAATAAAAACAGAACTTCTCCCCTTTTCAATATCTTACTCAGTATTTTAACAAGAAACAAATAGTTGATTGAAAATGAAGTATTTAAGATTATTATATAATCAATTATGTGTTTGCATCATTTTTATCGTATATATAATGAATTAATACCCATAGACTGAAAATTCACAAAAACGTGGAAAAACGGCAAAATATTGCCTAATTCGATGATGTTTTGTTTAAATCACATAAAGGAAAAGGGGATGATAAACGTCAAAATATTGCTAAATTCGATGATTTTTCGTACGAAGCAAAATGCAAGAAAACTTGCTTAAAATGCAATATTATGCGAAATTCTGAGATTTGAAAGCCAAATCACATATCGTGATACTACATGAAATAGTATCAAAATATTGGTAAACATGAATATATTTACGTAATATGAAACTACATGAAAAACGTAAAAAAAGTCACTATTTTACCATATTTGAGGATTTTAACTTCAAATCATAGAGCGAGGTTTCGTATTGTTTAGATCCAAGAAAAGACATGACAATGTTGTTTCCAATACAAATGATAAAACCAATGTGTTTTCATTAGAATTAACTAAAATGTTCATGATTTTCCGTTTATATTACCGATGGAAGATGTACACGTAAAACCGCTCTAATCCGGCTGAAACGTCGATGTATGCAATAAAAACCGAACTTCTCCCCTTTTCAATATCCTACTCAGTATTTAAACGAGAAACAAATGGTTGATTGAAAATGAAGTATTTAAGGTTATTATCTAATCAATTATGTGTTTGCATCATTTTTATCGTATATATAATGAATTATTACCCATAAACTGAAAATTCACAAAAACGTGGAAAAACGGCAAAATATTGCCTAATTCGATGATATTTTGTTTAAATCACATAGAGGAAAAAAGGATGATAAACGTCAAAATATTGCTAATTTCGGTGATTTTTCGTATGAAACAAAATGAAAGAAAACTTGCTTAAAATGCAATATTATGCGACATTCTGAGATTTGAAGGCCAAATCACATATCGTGATACTACATGAAATAGTATCGAAATATTGGTAAAAATGAATATATTTACGTAATATCAAACTACATGATTAACGTGAAAAAGTCACTATTTTACCATATTTAAGGATTTTAACTTCAAATCATAGAGCGAGGTTTCGTATTATTTAGATCCAAGAAAAGACATATGACATTGTTGATTCCAATACAAATGATAAAACCTATGTGTTTTCATTAGAATTAACTAAAATGTTCCTGATTTTCCGTTTATACTACCGATGGAAGAAGTACAGGAAAACATCTCTATTCCGGTTGAAACGTCGATATATGCAATAAAAACAGAATTTCTCCCCTTTTCAATATCTTACTCAGTATTTTAAAGAGAAACAAATAGTGATTGAAAATGAAGTATTTAAATTATTTGCATCATTTTAAAGTATTTTAATTATCATTTTAAAGTATTTGCATCATTTTTATCGTATATATAATGAACTAATACCCATAAACTGAAAATTCACAAAAATGTGGAAAAACCGCAAAATATTGCCTAATTCGATGATATTTTGTTTAAATCACGTAGAGGAAAGGGGAGATGATAAACGTCAAAATATTGCTAAATTCGATGATTTTTCGTACGAAACAAAATGCAAGAAAACATGCTTAAAATGCAATATTATGCGAAATTCTGTTATTTGAAAGCCAAATCACATATCGTAATACTACAAGAAATAGTATCGAAATATTGGTAAAAATGAATATATTTACGTAATATCAAACTACATGAAAAACGTGAAAAAAATCACTATTTTACCATATTTGAGGATTTTAACTGCAAATCATAGAGCGAGGTTTCGTATTATTTAGATCCAAGAAAAGACATATGACAATGTTGTTTCCAATACAAATGATAAAACCAATGTGTTTTCATTAGAATTAACTAAAATGTTCATGATTTTCCGTTTATATTACCGATGGAAGATGTACACGTAAAACCGCTCTAATCCGGCTGAAACGTCGATATATGCAATAAAAACAGAATTTCTCCCCTTTTCAATATCTTACTCAGTATTTTAAAGAGAAACAAATAGTGATTGAAAATGAAGTATTTAAATTATTTGCATCATTTTAAAGTATTTTAATTATCATTTTAAAGTATTTGCATCATTTTTATCGTATATATAATGAACTAATACCCATAAACTGAAAATTCACAAAAACGTGGAAAAACCGCAAAATATTGCCTAATTCGATGATATTTTGTTTAAATCACATAGAGGAAAGGGGGATGATAAACGTCAAAATATTTCTAAATTCGATGATTTGTCGTACGAAACAAAATGCAAGAAAACTTGCTTAAAATGCAATATTATGCGACATTCTGAGATTTGAAGGCCAAATCACATATCGTGATACTACATGAAATAGTATCGAAATATTGGTAAAAATGAATATATTTACGTAATATCAAACTACATGATTAACGTGAAAACGTCACTATTTTACCATATTTGAGGATTGTAACTTCAAATCATAGAGCGAGGTTTCGTATTATTTAGATCCAAGAAAAGACATATGACAATGTTGTTTCCAATACAAATGATAAAAATCAATGTATTTTCTTTAGAATTAACTAAAATGTTCCAGATTTTCCGTTTATATTACCGATGGAAGATGTATACGAAATCCGCTCTATTCCGGCTGAAACGTCGATATATGCAATAAAAACAGAACTTCTCCCCTTTTCAATATCTTACTCAGTATTTTAACAAGAAACAAATAGTTGATTGAAAATGAAGTATTTAAGATTATTATATAATCAATTATGTGTTTGCATCATTTTTATCGTATATATAATGAATTAATACCCATAAACTGAAAATTCACAAAAACGTGGAAAACCCGCAAAATATTGCCTAATTCGATGATATTTTGTTTAAATCACATAGAGGAAAGGGGGATGATAAACGTCAAAATATTGCTAAATTCGATGATTTTACGTACGAAACAAAATGCAAGAAAACTTGCTTAAAATGCAATATTATGCGAAATTCTGAGATTTGAAAGCCAAATCACATATCGTGATACTACATGAAATAGTATCAAAATATTGGTAAACATGAATATATTTACGTAATATCAAACTACATGAAAAACGTAAACCAATGTGTTTTCATTAGAATTAACTAAAATGTTCATGATTTTCCGTTTATATTACCGATGGAAGATGTACACATAAAACCGCTCTAATCCGGCTGAAACGTCGATATATGCAATAAAAACCGAACTTCTCCCCTTTTCAATATCCTACTCAGTATTTTAACGAGAAACAAATGGTTGATTGAAAATGAAGTATTTAAGGTTATTATCTAATCAATTATGTGTTTGCATCATTTTTATCGTATATATAATGAATTATTACCCATAAACTGAAAATTCACAAAAACGTGGAAAAACGGCAAAATATTGCCTAATTCGATGATATTTTGTTTAAATCACATAGAGGAAAAAAGGATGATAAACGTCAAAATATTGCTATATTCGATGATTTTTCATATGAAACAAAATGAAAGAAAACTTGCTTAAAATGCAATATTATGCGACATTCTGAGATTTGAAGGCCAAATCACATATCGTGATACTATATGAAATAGTATCGAAATATTGGTAAAAATGAATATATTTACGTAATATCAAACTACATGATTAACGTGAAAAAGTCACTATTTTATCATATTTAAGGATTTTAACTTCAAATCATAGAGCGAGGTTTCGTATTATTTAGATCGAAGAAAAGACATATGACATTGTTGATTCCAATACAAATGATAAAACCTATGTGTTTTCATTAGAATTAACTAAAATGTTCCTGATTTTCCGTTTATACTACCGATGGAAGAAGTACAGGAAAACATCTCTATTCCGGTTGAAACGTCGATATATGCAATAAAAACAGAATTTCTCCCCTTTTCAATATCTTACTCAGTATTTTAAAGAGAAACAAATAGTGATTGAAAATGAAGTATTTAAATTATTTGCATCATTTTAAAGCATTTTAATTATCATTTTAAAGTATTTGCATCATTTTTATCGTATATATAATGAACTAATACCCATAAACTGAAAATTCACAAAAACGTGGAAAAACCGCAAAATATTGCCTAATTCGATGATATTTTGTTTAAATCACATAGAGGAAAGGGGGATGATAAACGTCAAAATATTTCTAAATTCGATGATTTTTCCTACGAAACAAAATGCAAGAAAACTTGCTTAAAATGCAATATTATGCGACATTCTGAGATTTGAAGGTCAAATCACATATCGTGATACTACATGAAATAGTATCGAAATATTGGTAAAAATGAATATATTTACGTAATATCAAACTACATGATTAACGTGAAAACGTCACTATTTTACCATATTTGAGGATTTTAACTTCAAATCATAGAGCGAGGTTTCGTATTATTTAGATCCAAGAAAAGACATATGACAATGTTGTTTCCAATACAAATGATAAAAATCAATGTATTTTCATTAGAATTAACTAAAATGTTCCAGATTTTCCGTTTATATTACCGATGGAAGATGTATACGAAATCCGCTCTATTCCGGCTGAAACGTCGATATATGCAATAAAAACAGAACTTCTCCCCTTTTCAATATCTTACTCAGTATTTTAACAAGAAACAAATAGTTGATTGAAAATGAAGTATTTAAGATTATTATATAATCAATTATGTGTTTGCATCATTTTTATCGTATATATAATGAATTAATACCCATAGACTGAAAATTCACAAAAACGTGGAAAAACGGCAAAATATTGCCTAATTCGATGATGTTTTGTTTAAATCACATAAAGGAAAAGGGGATGATAAACGTCAAAATATTGCTAAATTCGGTGATTTTTCGTACGAAGCAAAATGCAAGAAAACTTGCTTAAAATGCAATATTATGCTAAATTCTGAGATTTGAAAGCCAAATCACATATCGTGATACTACATGAAATAGTATCAAAATATTGGTAAACATGAATATATTTACGTAATATCAAACTACATGAAAAACGTAAAAAAAGTCACTATTTTACCATATTTGAGGATTTTAACTTCAAATCATAGAGCGAGGTTTCGTATTGTTTAGATCCAAGAAAAGACATGACAATGTTGTTTCCAATACAAATGATAAAACCAATGTGTTTTCATTAGAATTAACTAAAATGTTCATGATTTTCCGTTTATATTACCGATGGAAGATGTACACGTAAAACCGCTCTAATCCGGCTGAAACGTCGATGTATGCAATAAAAACCGAACTTCTCCCCTTTTCAATATCCTACTCAGTATTTTAACGAGAAACAAATGGTTGATTGAAAATGAAGTATTTAAGGTTATTATCTAATCAATTATGTGTTTGCATCATTTTTATCGTATATATAATGAATTATTACCCATAAACTGAAAATTCACAAAAACGTGGAAAAACGGCAAAATATTGCCTAATTCGATGATATTTTGTTTAAATCACATAGAGGAAAAAAGGATGATAAACGTCAAAATATTGCTAATTTCGGTGATTTTTCGTATGAAACAAAATGAAAGAAAACTTGCTTAAAATGCAATATTATGCGACATTCTGAGATTTGAAGGCCAAATCACATATCGTGATACTATATGAAATAGTATCGAAATATTGGTAAAAATGAATATATTTACGTAATATCAAACTACATGATTAACGTGAAAAAGTCACTATTTTATCATATTTAAGGATTTTAACTTCAAATCATAGAGCGAGGTTTCGTATTATTTAGATCGAAGAAAAGACATATGACATTGTTGATTCCAATACAAATGATAAAACCTATGTGTTTTCATTAGAATTAACTAAAATGTTCCTGATTTTCCGTTTATACTACCGATGGAAGAAGTACAGGAAAACATCTCTATTCCGGTTGAAACGTCGATATATGCAATAAAAACAGAATTTCTCCCCTTTTCAATATCTTACTCAGTATTTTAAAGAGAAACAAATAGTGATTGAAAATGAAGTTTTTAAATTATTTGCATCATTTTAAAGCATTTTAATTATCATTTTAAAGTATTTGCATCATTTTTATCGTATATATAATGAACTAATACCCATAAACTGAAAATTCACAAAAACGTGGAAAAACCGCAAAATATTGCCTAATTCGATGATATTTTGTTTAAATCACATAGAGGAAAGGGGGATGATAAACGTCAAAATATTTCTAAATTCGATGATTTTTCCTACGAAACAAAATGCAAGAAAACTTGCTTAAAATGCAATATTATGCGAAATTCTGAGATTTGAAAGCCAAATCACATATCGTGATACTACATGAAATAGTATCAAAATATTGGTAAACATGAATATATTTACGTAATATCAAACTACATGAAAAACGTAAAAAAAGTCACTATTTTACCATATTTGAGGATTTTAACTTCAAATCATAGAGCGAGGTTTCGTATTGTTTAGATCCAAGAAAAGACATGACAATGTTGTTTCCAATACAAATGATAAAACCTATGTGTTTTCATTAGAATTAACTAAAATGTTCATGATTTTCCGTTTATATTACCGATGGAAGATGTACACGTAAAACCGCTCTAATCCGGCTGAAACGTCGATGTATGCAATAAAAACCGAACTTCTCCCCTTTTCAATATCCTACTCAGTATTTTAACGAGAAACAAATGGTTGATTGAAAATGAAGTATTTAAGGTTATTATCTAATCAATTATGTGTTTGCATCATTTTTATCGTATATATAATGAATTATTACCCATAAACTGAAAATTCACAAAAACGTGGAAAAACGGCAAAATATTGCCTAATTCGATGATATTTTGTTTAAATCACATAGAGGAAAAAAGGATGATAAACGTCAAAATATTGCTAATTTCGGTGATTTTTCGTATGAAACAAAATGAAAGAAAACTTGCTTAAAATGCAATATTATGCGACATTCTGAGATTTGAAGGCCAAATCACATATCGTGATACTATATGAAATAGTATCGAAATATTGGTAAAAATGAATATATTTACGTAATATCAAACTACATGATTAACGTGAAAAAGTCCCTATTTTATCATATTTAAGGATTTTAACTTCAAATCATAGAGCGAGGTTTCGTATTATTTAGATCGAAGAAAAGACATATGACTTTGTTGATTCCAATACAAATGATAAAACCTATGTGTTTTCATTAGAATTAACTAAAATGTTCCTGATTTTCCGTTATACTACCGATGGAAGAAGTACAGGAAAACATCTCTATTCCGGTTGAAACGTCGATATATGCAATAAAAACAGAATTTCTCCCCTTTTCAATATCTTACTCAGTATTTTAAAGAGAAACAAATAGTGATTGAAAATGAAGTATTTAAATTATTTGCATCATTTTAAAGCATTTTAATTATCATTTTAAAGTATTTGCATCATTTTTATCGTATATATAATGAACTAATACCCATAAACTGAAAATTCACAAAAACGTGGAAAAACCGCAAAATATTGCCTAATTCGATGATATTTTGTTTAAATCACATAGAGGAAAGGGAGATGATAAACGTCAAAATATTTCTAAATTCGATGATTTTTCCTACGAAACAAAATGCAAGAAAACTTGCTTAAAATGCAATATTATGCGACATTCTGAGATTTGAAGGCCAAATCACATATCGTGATACTACATGAAATAGTATCGAAATATTGGTAAAAATGAATATATTTACGTAATATCAAACTACATGATTAACGTGAAAACGTCACTATTTTACCATATTTGAGGATTTTAACTTCAAATCATAGAGCGAGGTTTCGTATTATTTAGATCCAAGAAAAGACATATGACAATGTTGTTTCCAATACAGATGATAAAAATCAATGTATTTTCATTAGAATTAACTAAAATGTTCCAGATTTTCCGTTTATATTACCGATGGAAGATGTATACGAAATCCGCTCTATTCCGGCTGAAACGTCGATATATGCAATAAAAACAGAACTTCTCCCCTTTTCAATATCTTACTCAGTATTTTAACAAGAAACAAATAGTTGATTGAAAATGAAGTATTTAAGATTATTATATAATCAATTATGTGTTTGCATCATTTTTATTGTATATATAATGAATTAATACCCATAGACTGAAAATTCACAAAAACGTGGAAAAACGGCAAAATATTGCCTAATTCGATGATGTTTTGTTTAAATCACATAAAGGAAAAGGGGATGATAAACGTCAAAATATTGCTAAATTCGGTGATTTTTCGTACGAAGCAAAATGCAAGAAAACTTGCTTAAAATGCAATATTATGCGAAATTCTGAGATTTGAAAGCCAAATCACATATCGTGATACTACATGAAATAGTATCAAAATATTGGTAAACATGAATATATTTACGTAATATCAAACTACATGAAAAACGTAAAAAAAGTCACTATTTTACCATATTTGAGGATTTTAACTTCAAATCATAGAGCGAGGTTTCGTATTGTTTAGATCCAAGAAAAGACATGACAATGTTGTTTCCAATACAAATGATAAAACCAATGTGTTTTCATTAGAATTAACTAAAATGTTCATGATTTTCCGTTTATATTACCGATGGAAGATGTACACGTAAAACCGCTCTAATCCGGCTGAAACGTCGATGTATGCAATAAAAACCGAACTTCTCCCCTTTTCAATATCCTACTCAGTATTTTAACGAGAAACAAATGGTTGATTGAAAATGAAGTATTTAAGGTTATTATCTAATCAATTATGTGTTTGCATCATTTTTATCGTATATATAATGAATTATTACCCATAAACTGAAAATTCACAAAAACGTGGAAAAACGGCAAAATATTGCCTAATTCGATGATATTTTGTTTAAATCACATAGAGGAAAAAAGGATGATAAACGTCAAAATATTGCTAATTTCGGTGATTTTTCGTATGAAACAAAATGAAAGAAAACTTGCTTAAAATGCAATATTATGCGACATTCTGAGATTTGAAGGCCAAATCACATATCGTGATACTACATGAAATAGTATCGAAATATTGGTAAAAATGAATATATTTACGTAATATCAAACTACATGATTAACGTGAAAAAGTCACTATTTTACCATATTTAAGGATTTTAACTTCAAATCATAGAGCGAGGTTTCGTATTATTTAGATCCAAGAAAAGACATATGACATTGTTGATTCCAATACAAATGATAAAACCTATGTGTTTTCATTAGAATTAACTAAAATGTTCCTGATTTTCCGTTTATACTACCGATGGAAGAAGTACAGGAAAACATCTCTATTCCGGTTGAAACGTCGATATATGCAATAAAAACAGAATTTCTCCCCTTTTCAATATCTTACTCAGTATTTTAAAGAGAAACAAATAGTGATTGAAAATGAAGTATTTAAATTATTTGCATCATTTTAAAGCATTTTAATTATCATTTTAAAGTATTTGCATCATTTTTATCGTATATATAATGAACTAATACCCATAAACTGAAAATTCACAAAAACGTGGAAAAACCGCAAAATATTGCCTAATTCGATGATATTTTGTTTAAATCACATAGAGGAAAGGGGGATGATAAACGTCAAAATATTTCTAAATTCGATGATTTTTCCTACGAAACAAAATGCAAGAAAACTTGCTTAAAATGCAATATTATGCGACATTCTGAGATTTGAAGGCCAAATCACATATCGTGATACTACATGAAATAGTATCGAAATATTGGTAAAAATGAATATATTTACGTAATATCAAACTACATGATTAACGTGAAAACGTCACTATTTTACCATATTTGAGGATTTTAACTTCAAATCATAGAGCGAGGTTTCGTATTATTTAGATCCAAGAAAAGACATATGACAATGTTGTTTCCAATACAAATGATAAAAATCAATGTATTTTCATTAGAATTAACTAAAATGTTCCAGATTTTCCGTTTATATTACCGATGGAAGATGTATACGAAATCCGCTCTATTCCGGCTGAAACGTCGATATATGCAATAAAAACAGAACTTCTCCCCTTTTCAATATCTTACTCAGTATTTTAACAAGAAACAAATAGTTGATTGAAAATGAAGTATTTAAGATTATTATATAATCAATTATGTGTTTGCATCATTTTTATCGTATATATAATGAATTAATACCCATAGACTGAAAATTCACAAAAACGTGGAAAAACGGCAAAATATTGCCTAATTCGATGATGTTTTGTTTAAATCACATAAAGGAAAAGGGGATGATAAACGTCAAAATATTGCTAAATTCGGTGATTTTTCGTACGAAGCAAAATGCAAGAAAACTTGCTTAAAATGCAATATTATGCGAAATTCTGAGATTTGAAAGCCAAATCACATATCGTGATACTACATGAAATAGTATCAAAATATTGGTAAACATGAATATATTTACGTAATATCAAACTACATGAAAAACGTAAAAAAAGTCACTATTTTACCATATTTGAGGATTTTAACTTCAAATCATAGAGCGAGGTTTCGTATTGTTTAGATCCAAGAAAAGACATGACAATGTTGTTTCCAATACAAATGATAAAACCAATGTGTTTTCATTAGAATTAACTAAAATGTTCATGATTTTCCGTTTATATTACCGATGGAAGATGTACACGTAAAACCGCTCTAATCCGGCTGAAACGTCGATGTATGCAATAAAAACCGAACTTCTCCCCTTTTCAATATCCTACTCAGTATTTTAACGAGAAACAAATGGTTGATTGAAAATGAAGTATTTAAGGTTATTATCTAATCAATTATGTGTTTGCATCATTTTTATCGTATATATAATGAATTATTACCCATAAACTGAAAATTCACAAAAACGTGGAAAAACGGCAAAATATTGCCTAATTCGATGATATTTTGTTTAAATCACATAGAGGAAAAAAGGATGATAAACGTCAAAATATTGCTAATTTCGGTGATTTTTCGTATGAAACAAAATGAAAGAAAACTTGCTTAAAATGCAATATTATGCGACATTCTGAGATTTGAAGGCCAAATCACATATCGTGATACTACATGAAATAGTATCGAAATATTGGTAAAAATGAATATATTTACGTAATATCAAACTACATGATTAACGTGAAAAAGTCACTATTTTACCATATTTAAGGATTTTAACTTCAAATCATAGAGCGAGGTTTCGTATTATTTAGATCCAAGAAAAGACATATGACATTGTTGATTCCAATACAAATGATAAAACCTATGTGTTTTCATTAGAATTAACTAAAATGTTCCTGATTTTCCGTTTATACTACCGATGGAAGAAGTACAGGAAAACATCTCTATTCCGGTTGAAACGTCGATATATGCAATAAAAACAGAATTTCTCCCCTTTTCAATATCTTACTCAGTATTTTAAAGAGAAACAAATAGTGATTGAAAATGAAGTATTTAAATTATTTGCATCATTTTAAAGTATTTTAATTATCATTTTAAAGTATTTGCATCATTTTAAAGTATTTTAATTATCATTTTAAAGTATTTGCATCATTTTTATCGTATATATAATGAACTAATACCCATAAACTGAAAATTCACAAAAACGTGGAAAAACCGCAAAATATTGCCTAATTCGATGATATTTTGTTTAAATCACATAGAGGAAAGGGGGATGATAAACGTCAAAATATTTCTAAATTCGATGATTTTTCGTACGAAACAAAATGCAAGAAAACTTGCTTAAAATGCAATATTATGCGACATTCTGAGATTTGAAGGCCAAATCACATATCGTGATACTACATGAAATAGTATCGAAATATTGGTAAAAATGAATATATTTACGTAATATCAAACTACATGATTAACGTGAAAACGTCACTATTTTACCATATTTGAGGATTTTAACTTCAAATCATAGAGCGAGGTTTCGTATTATTTAGATCCAAGAAAAGACATATGACAATGTTGTTTCCAATACAAATGATAAAAATCAATGTATTTTCATTAGAATTAACTAAAATGTTCCAGATTTTCCGTTTATATTACCGATGGAAGATGTATACGAAATCCGCTCTATTCCGGCTGAAACGTCGATATATGCAATAAAAACAGAACTTCTCCCCTTTTCAATATCTTACTCAGTATTTTAACAAGAAACAAATAGTTGATTGAAAATGAAGTATTTAAGATTATTATATAATCAATTATGTGTTTGCATCATTTTTATCGTATATATAATGAATTGATACCCATAGACTGAAAATTCACAAAAACGTGGAAAAACGGCAAAATATTGCCTAATTCGATGATGTTTTGTTTAAATCACATAAAGGAAAAGGGGATGATATACGTCAAAATATTGCTAAATTCGATGATTTTTCGTACGAAGCAAAATGCAAGAAAACTTGCTTAAAATGCAATATTATGCGAAATTCTGAGATTTGAAAGCCAAATCACATATCGTGATACTACATGAAATAGTATCAAAATATTGGTAAACATGAATATATTTACGTAATATGAAACTACATGAAAAACGTAAAAAAAGTCACTATTTTACCATATTTGAGGATTTTAACTTCAAATCATAGAGCGAGGTTTCGTATTGTTTAGATCCAAGAAAAGACATGACAATGTTGTTTCCAATACAAATGATAAAACCAATGTGTTTTCATTAGAATTAACTAAAATGTTCATGATTTTCCGTTTATATTACCGATGGAAGATGTACACGTAAAACCGCTCTAATCCGGCTGAAACGTCGATGTATGCAATAAAAACCGAACTTCTCCCCTTTTCAATATCCTACTCAGTATTTAAACGAGAAACAAATGGTTGATTGAAAATGAAGTATTTAAGGTTATTATCTAATCAATTATGTGTTTGCATCATTTTTATCGTATATATAATGAATTATTACCCATAAACTGAAAATTCACAAAAACGTGGAAAAACGGCAAAATATTGCCTAATTCGATGATATTTTGTTTAAATCACATAGAGGAAAAAAGGATGATAAACGTCAAAATATTGCTAATTTCGGTGATTTTTCGTATGAAACAAAATGAAAGAAAACTTGCTTAAAATGCAATATTATGCGACATTCTGAGATTTGAAGGCCAAATCACATATCGTGATACTACATGAAATAGTATCGAAATATTGGTAAAAATGAATATATTTACGTAATATCAAACTACATGATTAACGTGAAAAAGTCACTATTTTACCATATTTAAGGATTTTAACTTCAAATCATAGAGCGAGGTTTCGTATTATTTAGATCGAAGAAAAGTCATATGACATTGTTGATTCCAATACAAATGATAAAACCTATGTGTTTTCATTAGAATTAACTAAAATGTTCCTGATTTTCCGTTTATACTACCGATGGAAGAAGTACAGGAAAACATCTCTATTCCGGTTGAAACGTCGATATATGCAATAAAAACAGAATTTCTCCCCTTTTCAATATCTTACTCAGTATTTTAAAGAGAAACAAATAGTGATTGAAAATGAAGTATTTAAATTATTTGCATCATTTTAAAGTATTTTAATTATCATTTTAAAGTATTTGCATCATTTTTATCGTATATATAATGAACTAATACCCATAAACTGAAAATTCACAAAAATGTGGAAAAACCGCAAAATATTGCTTAATTCGATGATATTTTGTTTAAATCACGTAGAGGAAAGGGGAGATGATAAACGTCAAAATATTGCTAAATTCGATGATTTTTCGTACGAAACAAAATGCAAGAAAACATGCTTAAAATGCAATATTATGCGAAATTCTGTTATTTGAAAGCCAAATCACATATCGTAATACTACAAGAAATAGTATCGAAATATTGGTAAAAATGAATATATTTACGTAATATCAAACTACATGAAAAACGTGAAAAAAATCACTATTTTACCATATTTGAGGATTTTAACTGCAAATCATAGAGCGAGGTTTCGTATTATTTAGATCCAAGAAAAGACATATGACAATGTTGTTTCCAATACAAATGATAAAACCAATGTGTTTTCATTAGAATTAACTAAAATGTTCATGATTTTCCGTTTATATTACCGATGGAAGATGTACACGTAAAACCGCTCTAATCCGGCTGAAACGTCGATATATGCAATAAAAACAGAATTTCTCCCCTTTTCAATATCTTACTCAGTATTTTAAAGAGAAACAAATAGTGATTGAAAATGAAGTATTTAAATTATTTGCATCATTTTAAAGTATTTTAATTATCATTTTAAAGTATTTGCATCATTTTTATCGTATATATAATGAACTAATACCCATAAACTGAAAATTCACAAAAACGTGGAAAAACCGCAAAATATTGCCTAATTCGATGATATTTTGTTTAAATCACATAGAGGAAAGGGGGATGATAAACGTCAAAATATTTCTAAATTCGATGATTTGTCGTACGAAACAAAATGCAAGAAAACTTGCTTAAAATGCAATATTATGCGACATTCTGAGATTTGAAGGCCAAATCACATATCGTGATACTACATGAAATAGTATCGAAATATTGGTAAAAATGAATATATTTACGTAATATCAAACTACATGATTAACGTGAAAACGTCACTATTTTACCATATTTGAGGATTGTAACTTCAAATCATAGAGCGAGGTTTCGTATTATTTAGATCCAAGAAAAGACATATGACAATGTTGTTTCCAATACAAATGATAAAAATCAATGTATTTTCTTTAGAATTAACTAAAATGTTCCAGATTTTCCGTTTATATTACCGATGGAAGATGTATACGAAATCCGCTCTATTCCGGCTGAAACGTCGATATATGCAATAAAAACAGAACTTCTCCCCTTTTCAATATCTTACTCAGTATTTTAACAAGAAACAAATAGTTGATTGAAAATGAAGTATTTAAGATTATTATATAATCAATTATGTGTTTGCATCATTTTTATCGTATATATAATGAATTAATACCCATAGACTGAAAATTCACAAAAACGTGGAAAAACGGCAAAATATTGCCTAATTCGATGATGTTTTGTTTAAATCACATAAAGGAAAAGGGGATGATAAACGTCAAAATATTGCTAAATTCGATGATTTTTCGTCCGAAGCAAAATGCAAGAAAACTTGCTTAAAATGCAATATTATGCGACATTCTGAGATTTGAAGGCCAAATCACATATCGTGATACTACATGAAATAGTATCGAAATATTGGTAAAAATGAATATATTTACGTAATATCAAACTACATGATTAACGTGAAAACGTCACTATTTTACCATATTTGAGGATTTTAACTTCAAATCATAGAGCGAGGTTTCGTATTATTTAGATCCAAGAAAAGACATATGACAATGTTGTTTCCAATACAAATGATAAAACCTATGTGTTTTCATTAGAATTAACTAAAATGTTCCTGATTTGCCGTTTACACTACCGATGGAAGAAGTACAGGAAAACATCTCTATTCCGGTTGAAACGTCGATATATGCAATAAAAACCGAATTTCTCCCCTTTGCAATATCTTACTCAGTATTTTAAAGAGAAACAAATAGTGATTGAAAATGAAGTATTTAAATTATTTGCATCATTTTAAAGTATTTTAATTATCATTTTAAAGTATTTGCATCATTTTTATCGTATATATAATGAACTAATACCCATAAACTGAAAATTCTCAAAAACGTGGAAAAACCGCAAAATATTGCCTAATTCGATGATATTTTGTTTAAATCACATAGAGGAAAGGGGGATGATAAACGTCAAAATATTTCTAAATTCGATGATTTTTCCTACGAAACAAAATGCAAGAAAACTTGCTTAAAATGCAATATTATGCGACATTCTGAGATTTGAAGGCCAAATCACATATCGTGATACTACATGAAATAGTATCGAAATATTGGTAAAAATGAATATATTTACGTAATATCAAACTACATGATTAACGTGAAAACGTCACTATTTTACCATATTTGAGGATTTTAACTTCAAATCATAGAGCGAGGTTTCGTATTATTTAGATCCAAGAAAAGACATATGACAATGTTGTTTCCAATACAAATGATAAAAATCAATGTATTTTCATTAGAATTAACTAAAATGTTCCAGATTTTCCGTTTATATTACCGATGGAAGATGTATACGAAATCCGCTCTATTCCGGCTGAAACGTCGATATATGCAACAAAAACAGAACTTCTCCCCTTTTCAATATCTTACTCAGTATTTTAACAAGAAACAAATAGTTGATTGAAAATGAAGTATTTAAGATTATTATATAATCAATTATGTGTTTGCATCATTTTTATCGTATATATAATGAATTAATACCCATAGACTGAAAATTCACAAAAACGTGGAAAAACGGCAAAATATTGCCTAATTCGATGATGTTTTGTTTAAATCACATAAAGGAAAAGGGGATGATAAACGTCAAAATATTGCTAAATTCGGTGATTTTTCGTACGAAGCAAAATGCAAGAAAACTTGCTTAAAATGCAATATTATGCGAAATTCTGAGATTTGAAAGCCAAATCACATATCGTGATACTACATGAAATAGTATCAAAATATTGGTAAACATGAATATATTTACGTAATATCAAACTACATGAAAAACGTAAAAAAAGTCACTATTTTACCATATTTGAGGATTTTAACTTCAAATCATAGAGCGAGGTTTCGTATTGTTTAGATCCAAGAAAAGACATGACAATGTTGTTTCCAATACAAATGATAAAACCAATGTGTTTTCATTAGAATTAACTAAAATGTTCATGATTTTCCGTTTATATTACCGATGGAAGATGTACACGTAAAACCGCTCTAATCCGGCTGAAACGTCGATGTATGCAATAAAAACCGAACTTCTCCCCTTTTCAATATCCTACTCAGTATTTTAACGAGAAACAAATGGTTGATTGAAAATGAAGTATTTAAGGTTATTATCTAATCAATTATGTGTTTGCATCATTTTTATCGTATATATAATGAATTATTACCCATAAACTGAAAATTCACAAAAACGTGGAAAAACGGCAAAATATTGCCTAATTCGATGATATTTTGTTTAAATCACATAGAGGAAAAAAGGATGATAAACGTCAAAATATTGCTAATTTCGGTGATTTTTCGTATGAAACAAAATGAAAGAAAACTTGCTTAAAATGCAATATTATGCGACATTCTGAGATTTGAAGGCCAAATCACATATCGTGATACTACATGAAATAGTATCGAAATATTGGTAAAAATGAATATATTTACGTAATATCAAACTACATGATTAACGTGAAAAAGTCACTATTTTACCATATTTAAGGATTTTAACTTCAAATCATAGAGCGAGGTTTCGTATTATTTAGATCCAAGAAAAGACATATGACATTGTTGATTCCAATACAAATGATAAAACCTATGTGTTTTCATTAGAATTAACTAAAATGTTCCTGATTTTCCGTTTATACTACCGATGGAAGAAGTACAGGAAAACATCTCTATTCCGGTTGAAACGTCGATATATGCAATAAAAACAGAATTTCTCCCCTTTTCAATATCTTACTCAGTATTTTAAAGAGAAACAAATAGTGATTGAAAATGAAGTATTTAAATTATTTGCATCATTTTAAAGTATTTTAATTATCATTTTAAAGTATTTGCATCATTTTAAAGTATTTTAATTATCATTTTAAAGTATTTGCATCATTTTTATCGTATATATAATGAACTAATACCCATAAACTGAAAATTCACAAAAACGTGGAAAAACCGCAAAATATTGCCTAATTCGATGATATTTTGTTTAAATCACATAGAGGAAAGGGGGATGATAAACGTCAAAATATTTCTAAATTCGATGATTTTTCGTACGAAACAAAATGCAAGAAAACTTGCTTAAAATGCAATATTATGCGACATTCTGAGATTTGAAGGCCAAATCACATATCGTGATACTACATGAAATAGTATCGAAATATTGGTAAAAATGAATATATTTACGTAATATCAAACTACATGATTAACGTGAAAACGTCACTATTTTACCATATTTGAGGATTTTAACTTCAAATCATAGAGCGAGGTTTCGTATTATTTAGATCCAAGAAAAGACATATGACAATGTTGTTTCCAATACAAATGATAAAAATCAATGTATTTTCATTAGAATTAACTAAAATGTTCCAGATTTTCCGTTTATATTACCGATGGAAGATGTATACGAAATCCGCTCTATTCCGGCTGAAACGTCGATATATGCAATAAAAACAGAACTTCTCCCCTTTTCAATATCTTACTCAGTATTTTAACAAGAAACAAATAGTTGATTGAAAATGAAGTATTTAAGATTATTATATAATCAATTATGTGTTTGCATCATTTTTATCGTATATATAATGAATTAATACCCATAGACTGAAAATTCACAAAAACGTGGAAAAACGGCAAAATATTGCCTAATTCGATGATGTTTTGTTTAAATCACATAAAGGAAAAGGGGATGATATACGTCAAAATATTGCTAAATTCGATGATTTTTCGTACAAAGCAAAATGCAAGAAAACTTGCTTAAAATGCAATATTATGCGAAATTCTGAGATTTGAAAGCCAAATCACATATCGTGATACTACATGAAATAGTATCAAAATATTGGTAAACATGAATATATTTACGTAATATGAAACTACATGAAAAACGTAAAAAAAGTCACTATTTTACCATATTTGAGGATTTTAACTTCAAATCATAGAGCGAGGTTTCGTATTGTTTAGATCCAAGAAAAGACATGACAATGTTGTTTCCAATACAAATGATAAAACCAATGTGTTTTCATTAGAATTAACTAAAATGTTCATGATTTTCCGTTTATATTACCGATGGAAGATGTACACGTAAAACCGCTCTAATCCGGCTGAAACGTCGATGTATGCAATAAAAACCGAACTTCTCCCCTTTTCAATATCCTACTCAGTATTTAAACGAGAAACAAATGGTTGATTGAAAATGAAGTATTTAAGGTTATTATCTAATCAATTATGTGTTTGCATCATTTTTATCGTATATATAATGAATTATTACCCATAAACTGAAAATTCACAAAAACGTGGAAAAACGGCAAAATATTGCCTAATTCGATGATATTTTGTTTAAATCACATAGAGGAAAAAAGGATGATAAACGTCAAAATATTGCTAATTTCGGTGATTTTTCGTATGAAACAAAATGAAAGAAAACTTGCTTAAAATGCAATATTATGCGACATTCTGAGATTTGAAGGCCAAATCACATATCGTGATACTACATGAAATAGTATCGAAATATTGGTAAAAATGAATATATTTACGTAATATCAAACTACATGATTAACGTGAAAAAGTCACTATTTTACCATATTTAAGGATTTTAACTTCAAATCATAGAGCGAGGTTTCGTATTATTTAGATCGAAGAAAAGACATATGACATTGTTGATTCCAATACAAATGATAAAACCTATGTGTTTTCATTAGAATTAACTAAAATGTTCCTGATTTTCCGTTTATACTACCGATGGAAGAAGTACAGGAAAACATCTCTATTCCGGTTGAAACGTCGATATATGCAATAAAAACAGAATTTCTCCCCTTTTCAATATCTTACTCAGTATTTTAAAGAGAAACAAATAGTGATTGAAAATGAAGTATTTAAATAATTTGCATCATTTTAAAGTATTTTAATTATCATTTTAAAGTATTTGCATCATTTTTATCGTATATATAATGAACTAATACCCATAAACTGAAAATTCACAAAAATGTGGAAAAACCGCAAAATATTGCTTAATTCGATGATATTTTGTTTAAATCACGTAGAGGAAAGGGGAGATGATAAACGTCAAAATATTGCTAAATTCGATGATTTTTCGTACGAAACAAAATGCAAGAAAACATGCTTAAAATGCAATATTATGCGAAATTCTGTTATTTGAAAGCCAAATCACATATCGTAATACTACAAGAAATAGTATCGAAATATTGGTAAAAATGAATATATTTACGTAATATCAAACTACATGAAAAACGTGAAAAAAATCACTATTTTACCATATTTGAGGATTTTAACTGCAAATCATAGAGCGAGGTTTCGTATTATTTAGATCCAAGAAAAGACATATGCCAATGTTGTTTCCAATACAAATGATAAAACCAATGTGTTTTCATTAGAATTAACTAAAATGTTCATGATTTTCCGTTTATATTACCGATGGAAGATGTACACGTAAAACCGCTCTAATCCGGCTGAAACGTCGATATATGCAATAAAAACAGAATTTCTCCCCTTTTCAATATCTTACTCAGTATTTTAAAGAGAAACAAATAGTGATTGAAAATGAAGTATTTAAATTATTTGCATCATTTTAAAGTATTTTAATTATCATTTTAAAGTATTTGCATCATTTTTATCGTATATATAATGAACTAATACCCATAAACTGAAAATTCACAAAAACGTGGAAAAACCGCAAAATATTGCCTAATTCGATGATATTTTGTTTAAATCACATAGAGGAAAGGGGGATGATAAACGTCAAAATATTTCTAAATTCGATGATTTGTCGTACGAAACAAAATGCAAGAAAACTTGCTTAAAATGCAATATTATGCGACATTCTGAGATTTGAAGGCCAAATCACATATCGTGATACTACATGAAATAGTATCGAAATATTGGTAAAAATGAATATATTTACGTAATATCAAACTACATGATTAACGTGAAAACGTCACTATTTTACCATATTTGAGGATTGTAACTTCAAATCATAGAGCGAGGTTTCGTATTATTTAGATCCAAGAAAAGACATATGACAATGTTGTTTCCAATACAAATGATAAAAATCAATGTATTTTCTTTAGAATTAACTAAAATGTTCCAGATTTTCCGTTTATATTACCGATGGAAGATGTATACGAAATCCGCTCTATTCCGGCTGAAACGTCGATATATGCAATAAAAACAGAACTTCTCCCCTTTTCAATATCTTACTCAGTATTTTAACAAGAAACAAATAGTTGATTGAAAATGAAGTATTTAAGATTATTATATAATCAATTATGTGTTTGCATCATTTTTATCGTATATATAATGAATTAATACCCATAGACTGAAAATTAACAAAAACGTGGAAAAACGGCAAAATATTGCCTAATTCGATGATGTTTTGTTTAAATCACATAAAGGAAAAGGGGATGATAAACGTCAAAATATTGCTAAATTCGATGATTTTTCGTACGAAGCAAAATGCAAGAAAACTTGCTTAAAATGCAATATTATGCGACATTCTGAGATTTGAAGGCCAAATCACATATCGTGATACTACATGAAATAGTATCGAAATATTGGTAAAAATGAATATATTTACGTAATATCAAACTACATGATTAACGTGAAAACGTCACTATTTTACCATATTTGAGGATTTTAACTTCAAATCATAGAGCGAGGTTTCGTATTATTTAGATCCAAGAAAAGACATATGACAATGTTGTTTCCAATACAAATGATAAAACCTATGTGTTTTCATTAGAATTAACTAAAATGTTCCTTATTTGCCGTTTACACTACCGATGGAAGAAGTACAGGAAAACATCTCTATTCCGGTTGAAACGTCGATATATGCAATAAAAACCGAATTTCTCCCCTTTGCAATATCTTACTCAGTATTTTAAAGAGAAACAAATAGTGATTGAAAATGAAGTATTTAAATTATTTGCATCATTTTAAAGTATTTTAATTATCATTTTAAAGTATTTGCATCATTTTTATCGTATATATAATGAACTAATACCCATAAACTGAAAATTCACAAAAACGTGGAAAAACCGCAAAATATTGCCTAATTCGATGATATTTTGTTTAAATCACATAGAGGAAAGGGGGATGATAAACGTCAAAATATTGCTAAATTCGATGATTTTTCGTACGAAACAAAATGCAAGAAAACTTGCTTAAAATGCAATATTATGCGAAATTCTGAGATTTGAAAGCCAAATTACATATCGTGATACTACATGAAATAGTATCAAAATATTGGTAAACATGAATATATTTACGTAATATCAAACTACATGAAAAACGTAAACCAATGTGTTTTCATTAGAATTAACTAAAATGTTCATGATTTTCCGTTTATATTACCGATGGAAGATGTACACGTAAAACCGCTCTAATCCGGCTGAAACGTCGATATATGCAATAAAAACCGAACTTCTCCCCTTTTCAATATCCTACTCAGTATTTTAACGAGAAACAAATGGTTGATTGAAAATGAAGTATTTAAGGTTATTATCTAATCAATTATGTGTTTGCATCATTTTTATCGTATATATAATGAATTATTACCCATAAACTGAAAATTCACAAAAACGTGGAAAAACGGCAAAATATTGCCTAATTCGATGATATTTTGTTTAAATCACATAGAGGAAAAAAGGATGATAAACGTCAAAATATTGCTATATTCGATGATTTTTCATATGAAACAAAATGAAAGAAAACTTGCTTAAAATGCAATATTATGCGACATTCTGAGATTTGAAGGCCAAATCACATATCGTGATACTATATGAAATAGTATCGAAATATTGGTAAAAATGAATATATTTACGTAATATCAAACTACATGATTAACGTGAAAAAGTCACTATTTTATCATATTTAAGGATTTTAACTTCAAATCATAGAGCGAGGTTTCGTATTATTTAGATCGAAGAAAAGACATATGACATTGTTGATTCCAATACAAATGATAAAACCTATGTGTTTTCATTAGAATTAACTAAAATGTTCCTGATTTTCCGTTTATACTACCGATGGAAGAAGTACAGGAAAACATCTCTATTCCGGTTGAAACGTCGATATATGCAATAAAAACAGAATTTCTCCCCTTTTCAATATCTTACTCAGTATTTTAAAGAGAAACAAATAGTGATTGAAAATGAAGTATTTAAATTATTTGCATCATTTTAAAGCATTTTAATTATCATTTTAAAGTATTTGCATCATTTTTATCGTATATATAATGAACTAATACCCATAAACTGAAAATTCACAAAAACGTGGAAAAACCGCAAAATATTGCCTAATTCGATGATATTTTGTTTAAATCACATAGAGGAAAGGGGGATGATAAACGTCAAAATATTTCTAAATTCGATGATTTTTCCTACGAAACAAAATGCAAGAAAACTTGCTTAAAATGCAATATTATGCGACATTCTGAGATTTGAAGGCCAAATCACATATCGTGATACTACATGAAATAGTATCGAAATATTGGTAAAAATGAATATATTTACGTAATATCAAACTACATGATTAACGTGAAAACGTCACTATTTTACCATATTTGAGGATTTTAACTTCAAATCATAGAGCGAGGTTTCGTATTATTTAGATCCAAGAAAAGACATATGACAATGTTGTTTCCAATACAAATGATAAAAATCAATGTATTTTCATTAGAATTAACTAAAATGTTCCAGATTTTCCGTTTATATTACCGATGGAAGATGTATACGAAATCCGCTCTATTCCGGCTGAAACGTCGATATATGCAATAAAAACAGAACTTCTCCCCTTTTCAATATCTTACTCAGTATTTTAACAAGAAACAAATAGTTGATTGAAAATGAAGTATTTAAGATTATTATATAATCAATTATGTGTTTGCATCATTTTTATCGTATATATAATGAATTAATACCCATAGACTGAAAATTCACAAAAACGTGGAAAAACGGCAAAATATTGCCTAATTCGATGATGTTTTGTTTAAATCACATAAAGGAAAAGGGGATGATAAACGTCAAAATATTGCTAAATTCGGTGATTTTTCGTACGAAGCAAAATGCAAGAAAACTTGCTTAAAATGCAATATTATGCGAAATTCTGAGATTTGAAAGCAAAATCACATATCGTGATACTACATGAAATAGTATCAAAATATTGGTAAACATGAATATATTTACGTAATATCAAACTACATGAAAAACGTAAAAAAAGTCACTATTTTACCATATTTGAGGATTTTAACTTCAAATCATAGAGCGAGGTTTCGTATTGTTTAGATCCAAGAAAAGACATGAAAATGTTGTTACCAATACAAATGATAAAACCAATGTGTTTTCATTAGAATTAACTAAAATGTTCATGATTTTCCGTTTATATTACCGATGGAAGATGTACACGTAAAACCGCTCTAATCCGGCTGAAACGTCGATGTATGCAATAAAAACCGAACTTCTCCCCTTTTCAATATCCTACTCAGTATTTTAACGAGAAACAAATGGTTGATTGAAAATGAAGTATTTAAGGTTATTATCTAATCAATTATGTGTTTGCATCATTTTTATCGTATATATAATGAATTATTACCCATAAACTGAAAATTCACAAAAACGTGGAAAAACGGCAAAATATTGCCTAATTCGATGATATTTTGTTTAAATCACATAGAGGAAAAAAGGATGATAAACGTCAAAATATTGCTAATTTCGATGATTTTTCGTATGAAACAAAATGAAAGAAAACTTGCTTAAAATGCAATATTATGCGACATTCTGAGATTTGAAGGCCAAATCACATATCGTGATACTACATGAAATAGTATCGAAATATTGGTAAAAATGAATATATTTACGTAATATCAAACTACATGATTAACGTGAAAAAGTCACTATTTTACCATATTTAAGGATTTTAACTTCAAATCATAGAGCGAGGTTTCGTATTATTTAGATCCAAGAAAAGACATATGACATTGTTGATTCCAATACAAATGATAAAACCTATGTGTTTTCATTAGAATTAACTAAAATGTTCCTGATTTTCCGTTTATACTACCGATGGAAGAAGTACAGGAAAACATCTCTATTCCGGTTGAAACGTCGATATATGCAATAAAAACAGAATTTCTCCCCTTTTCAATATCTTACTCAGTATTTTAAAGAGAAACAAATAGTGATTGAAAATGAAGTATTTAAATTATTTGCATCATTTTAAAGTATTTTAATTATCATTTTAAAGTATTTGCATCATTTTTATCGTATATATAATGAACTAATACCCATAAACTGAAAATTCACAAAAATGTGGAAAAACCGCAAAATATTGCCTAATTCGATGATATTTTGCTTAAATCACGTAGATTAAAGGGGAGATGATAAACGTCAAAATATTGCTAAATTCGATGATTTTTCGTACGAAGCAAAATGCAAGAAAACTTGCTTAAAATGCAATATTATGCGAAATTCTGAGATTTGAAAGCCAAATCACATATCGTGATACTACATGAAATAGTATCAAAATATTGGTAAAAATGAATATATTTACGTAATATCAAACTACATGAAAAACGTGAAAAAAATCACTATTTTACCATATTTGAGGATTTTAACTGCAAATCATAGAGCGAGGTTTCGTATTATTTAGATCCAAGAAAAGACATATGACAATGTTGTTTCCAATACAAATGATAAAACCAATGTGTTTTCATTAGAATTAACTAAAATGTTCATGATTTTCCGTTTATATTACCGATGGAAGATGTACACGTAAAACCGCTCTTATCCGGCTGAAACGTCGATATATGCAATAAAAACAGAACTTCTCCCCTTTTCAATATCTTACTCAGTATTTTAACGAGAAACAAATAGATGATTGAAAATGAAGTATTTAAGGTTACTATCTAATCAATTATGTGTTTGCATAATTTTTATTGTATATTTAATGAATTAATACCCATAGACTGAAAATTCACAAAAACGTGGAAAAACGGAAAAAATATTGCCTAATTCGACGATATTTTGTTTAAATCACATAAAGGAAAAGGGGATGATAAACGTCAAAATATTGCTAAATTCGATGATTTTTCGTACGAAACAAAATGCAAGAAAACATGCTTAAAATGCAATATTATGCGAAATTCTGATATTTGAAAGCCAAATCACATATCGTGATACTACGTGAAATAGTATCGAAATATTGCTAAAAAATGAATATATTTTCGTAATATCAAACTACATGATTAACGTGAAAACGTCACTATTTTACCATATTTGAGGATTTTAACTTCAAATCATAGAGCGAGGTTTCGTATTATTTAGATCCAAGAAAAGACATATGACAATGTTGTTTCCAATACAAATGATAAAAATCAATGTATTTTCATTAGAATTAACTAAAATGTTCCAGATTTTCCGTTTATATTACCGATGGAAGATGTATACGAAATCCGCTCTATTCCAGCTAAAACGTCGATATATGCAATAAAAACAGAACTTCTCCCCTTTTCAATATCTTACTCAGTATTTTAACGAGAAACAAATAGTTCATTGAAAATGAAGTATTTAAGATTATTATATAATCAATTATGTGTTTGCATCATTTTTATCGTATATATAATGAATTAATACCCATAGACTGAAAATTCACAAAAACGTGGAAAAACGGCAAAATATTGCCTAATTCGATGATGTTTTGTTTAAATCACATAAAGGAAAAGGGGATGATAAACGTCAAAATATTGCTAAATTCGATGATTTTTCGTACGAAACAAAATGCAAGAAAACATGCTTAAAATGCAATATTATGCGAAATTCTGATATTTGAAAGCCAAATCACATATCGTGATACTACATGAAATAGTATCGAAATATTGGTAAAAATGAATATATTTACGTAATATCAAACTACATGAAAAACGTGAAAAAAATCACTATTTTACCATATTTGAGGATTTTAACTGCAAATCATAGAGCGAGGTTTCGTATTATTTAGATCCAAGAAAAGACATATGACAATGTTGTTTCCAATACAAATGATAAAACCAATGTGTTTTCATTAGAATTAACTAAAATGTTCATGATTTTCCGTTTATATTACCGATGGAAGATGTACACGTAAAACCGCTCTTATCCGGCTGAAACGTCGATATATGCAATAAAAACAGAACTTCTCCCCTTTTCAATATCTTACTCAGTATTTTAACGAGAAACAAATAGATGATTGAAAATGAAGTATTTAAGGTTACTATCTAATCAATTATGTGTTTGCATAATTTTTATTGTATATTTAATGAATTAATACCCATAGACTGAAAATTCACAAAAACGTGGAAAAACGGAAAAAATATTGCCTAATTCGACGATATTTTGTTTAAATCACATAAAGGAAAAGGGGATGATAAACGTCAAAATATTGCTAAATTCGATGATTTTTCATACGAAACAAAATGCAAGAAAACTTGCCTAAAATGCAATATTATGCGAAATTCTGAGATGTGAAAGCCAAATCACATATCGTGGTACTACATGAAATAGTATCGAAATATTGGTAAAAATGAATATATTTACGTAATATCAAACTATATGATTAACGTCAAAAAGTCACTATTATACCATATATGAGGATTTTAACTTCAAATCATAGAGCGAGGTTTCGTATTATTTCGATCCAAGAAAAGACATATGACCAATGTCTTTTCATATGATGTTGAAGACATATGATGTTGTTTCCAATACAAATGATAAAAGCAATGTGTTTTCATTAGAATTAACTAAAATGTTCCTGATTTTCCGTTTATATTACCGATGGAAGAAGTACACGTAAAACCGCTCTAATCCGGCTGAAACGTCAATATATGCAATAAAAACCGAACTTCTCCCCTTTTCAATATACTACACGGTATTTTAACGAGAAACAAATGTTTGATTGGAAATGAAGTATTTAAGGTTAATTTCTAATCAATTATGTGTTTGCATCATTTTTATCGTATATTTAGTGAATTAATAACAATAAACTGATAATTCACAAAAACATGGAAAAATGGCAAAATATTGCCTAATTCGATGATATTTTGTTTAAATCATATAAAGAAAAAGGGGATGATAAACGTCAAAATATTGCTAATTTCAATGATTTTTCGTACGAAACAAAATTCAAGAAAATTGCTTAAAATGCAATATTATGCGACATTCTGAGATTTGATGGCCAAATCACATATCGTGATACTACGTGAAATAGTATCGAAATATTGCTAAAAAATGAATATATTTTCGTAATATCAAACTACATGATTAACGTGAAAACGTCACTATTTTACCATATTTGAGGATTTTAACTTCAAATCATAGAGCGAGGTTTCGTATTATTTAGATCCAAGAAAAGACATATGACAATGTTGTTTCCAATACAAATGATAAAAATCAATGTATTTTCATTAGAATTAACTAAAATGTTCCAGATTTTCCGTTTATATTACCGATGGAAGATGTATACGAAATCCGCTCTATTCCAGCTAAAACGTCGATATATGCAATAAAAACAGAACTTCTCCCCTTTTCAATATCTTACTCAGTATTTTAACGAGAAACAAATAGTTCATTGAAAATTAAGTATTTAAGATTATTATATAATCAATTATGTGTTTGCATCATTTTTATCGTATATATAATGAATTAATACCCATAGACTGAAAATTCACAAAAACGTGGAAAAACGGCAAAATATTGCCTAATTCGATGATGTTTTGTTTAAATCACATAAAGGAAAAGGGGATGATAAACGTCAAAATATTGCTAAATTCGATGATTTTTCGTACGAAACAAAATGCAAGAAAACATGCTTAAAATGCAATATTATGCGAAATTCTGATATTTGAAAGCCAAATCACATATCGTGATACTACATGAAATAGTATCGAAATATTGGTAAAAATGAATATATTTACGTAATATCAAACTACATGAAAAACGTGAAAAAGTCACTATTTTACCATATTTGAGGATTTTAACTTCAAATCATAGGTTTCGTATTATTTAGATCCAAGAAAAGACATATGACAATGTTGTTTCCAATACAAATGATAAAAATTAATGTGTTTTCATTAGAATTAACTAAAATGTTCCTAATTTTCCGTTTATATTACCGATGGAAGATGTACACGAAAACCGCTCTATTCCGGCTGAAACGTCGATATTTGCAATAAAAACAGAACTTCTCCCTTTTTCAATATCTTACTCAGTATTTTAACGAGAAACAAATAGTTGATTGAAAACGAAGTATTTAAAGTTATTATCTAATCAATTATGTGTTTGCATCATTTTTATCGTATATATAATGAATTAATACCCATAAACTGAAAATTCACATAAACGTGGAAAAACGGCAAAATATTGCCTAATTCGATGATATTTTGTTTAAATCACATAAAGGAAAAGGGGATGATAAACGTCAAAATATTGCTAAATTCGATGATTTTTCGTACGAAGCAAAATGCAAGAAAACTTGCTTAAAATGCAATATTATGCGAAATTCTGAGATTTGAAAGCCAAATCACATATCGTGATACTACATGAAATTGTATCAAAATATTGGTAAACATGAATATATTTACGTAATATCAAACTACATGATTAACGTGAAAAAGTCACTATTTTACCATATTTGAGGATTTTAACTTCAAATCATAGAGCGAGATTTCGTATTATTTAGATCCAAGAAAAGACATATGACAATGTTGATTCCAATACAAATGATAAAACCTATGTGTTTTCATTAGAATTAACTAAAATGTTCCTGATTTTCCGTTTATACTACCGATGAAAGAAGTACAGGAAAACATCTCTATTCCGGTTGAAACGTCGATATATGCAATAAAACAGAACTTCTCCCCTTTTCAATATCTTTCTCAGTATTTTAAAGAGAAACAAATAGTTGATTGAAAATGAAGTATTTAAGGTATTTGCATCATTTTAAAGTATTTTAATTATCATTTTAAAGTATTTGCATCATTTTTATCGTATATATAATGAACTAATACCCATAAACTGAAAATTCACAAAAACGTGGAAAAACCGCAAAATATTGCCTAATTCGATGATATTTTGTTTAAATCACATAGAGGAAAGGGGGATGATAAACGTCAAAATATTGCTAAATTCGATGATTTTTCGTACAAAACAAAATGCAAGAAAACTTGCTTAAAATGCAATATTATGCGACATTCTGAGATTTGAAGGCCAAATCACATATCGTGATACTACATGAAATAGTATCGAAATATTGGTAAAAATGAATATATTTACGTATATCAAACTACATGATTAACGTGAAAAAGTCACTATTTTACCATATTTGAGAATTTTAACTTCAAATCATAGAGCGAGGTTTCGTATGATTTAGATCCAAGAAAAGACATATGACAATGTTGTTTCCAATACAAATGATAAAAATCAATGTATTTTTATTAGAACTAACTAAAATGTTCCAGATTTTTCGTTTATATTACCGATGGAAGATGTATACGAAATCCGCTCTATTCCGGCTGAAACGTCGATATATGCAATAAAAACAGAACTTCTCCCCTTTTCAATATCTTACTCAGTATTTTAAAGGGAAACAAATAGTTGATTGAAAATGAAGTATTTAAGATTATTATATAATCAATTATGTGTTTGCATCATTTTTATCGTATATATAATCAATTAATACCCATAAACTGAAAATTCACAAAAACGTGGAAAAACCGCAAAATATTGCCTAATTCGATGATATTTTGTTTAAATCACATAGAGGAAAGGGGGATGACAAACGTCAAAATATTGCTAAATTCGATGATTTTTCGTACGAAACAAAATGCAAGAAAACATACTTAAAATGCAATATTATGCGAAATTCTGATATTTGAAAGCCAAATCACATATCGTGATACTACATGAAATAGTATCGAAATATTGGTAAAAATGAATATATTTACGTAATATCAAACTACATGAAAAACGTGAAAAAAGTCACTATTTTACCATATTTGAGGATTTTAACTTCAAATCATAGAGCGAGGTTTCGTATTATTTAGATCCAAGAAAAGACATATGACAATGTTGTTTCCAATACAAATGATAAAACCAATGTGTTTTCATTAGAATTAACTAAAATGTTCATGATTTTCCGTTTATATTACCGATGGAAGATGTACACGTAAAACCGCTCTAATCCGGCTGAAACGTCGATATATGCAATAAAAACAGAACTTCTCCCCTTTTCAATATCTTACTCAGTATTTTAACGAGAAACAAATAGATGATTGAAAATGAAGTATTTAAGGTTACTATCTAATCAATTATGTGTTTGCATAATTTTTATTGTATATTTAATGAATTAATACCCATAGACTGAAAATTCACAAAAACGTGGAAAAACGGAAAAAAATATTGCCTAATTCGATGATATTTTGTTTAAATCACATAAGGGAAAAGGGGATGATAAACGTCAAAATATTGCTAAATTCGATGATTTTTCATACGAAACAAATTGCAAGAAAACTTGCTTCAAATGAAATATTATGTGAAATTCTGAGATGTGAAAGCCAAATCACATATCGTGGTACTACATGAAATAGTATCGAAATATTGGTAAAAATGAATATATTTAAGTAATATCAAACTACATGAAAAACGTGAAAAAAGTCACTATTTTACCATATTTGAAGATTTTAACTTCAAATCATAGAGCGAGGTTTCTTATTATTTAGATCCAAGAAAAGACATATGACCAATGTCTTTTCATATGATGTTGAAGACATATGATGTTGTTTCCAATACAAATGATAAAACCAATGTGTTTTCATTAGAATTAACTAAAATGTTCCTGATTTTCAGTTTATATTACCGATGGAAGATGTACACGTAAAACCGCTCTAATCCGGCTGAAACGTCAATATATGCAATAAAAACCGAACTTCTCCCCTTTTAAATATCCTACACGGTATTTTAACGAGAAACAAATGTTTGATTAAAAATGAAGTATTTAAGGTTAATTTCTAATGAATTATGTGTTTGAATCATTTTTATCGTATATTTAATGAATTAATAACAATAAACTGAAAATTCACAAAAACGTGGAAAAATGGCAAAATATTGCCTAATTCGATGATATTTTGTTTAAATCATTTAAAGGAAAAGGGGATGATAAACGTCAAAATATTGCTAAATTCGATGATTTTTCGTACGAAACAAAATTCAAGAAAATTGCTTAAAATGCAATATTATGCGACATTCTGAGATTTGATGGCCAAATCACATATCGTGATACTACATGAAATAGTATCGAAATATTGCTAAAAATGAATATATTTTCGTAATATCAAACTACATGATTAACGTGAAAAAGTCACTATTTTACCATATTTGAGGATTTTAACTTCAAATCATAGGTTTCGTATTATTTAGATCCAAGAAAAGACATATGTCAATGTTGTTTCCAATACAAATGATAAAAATTAATGTGTTTTCATTAGAATTAACTAAAATGTTCCTAATTTTCCGTTTATATTACCGATGGAAGATGTACACGAAAACCGCTCTATTCCGGCTGAAACGTCGATATTTGCAATAAAAACAGAACTTCTCCCTTTTTCAATATCTTACTCAGTATTTTAACGAGAAACAAATAGTTGATTGAAAACGAAGTATTTAAAGTTATTATCTAATCAATTATGTGTTTGCATCATTTTTATCGTATATATAATGAATTAATACCCATAAACTGAAAATTCACATAAACGTGGAAAAACGGCAAAATATTGCCTAATTCGATGATATTTTGTTTAAATCACATAAAGGAAAAGGGGATGATAAACGTCAAAATATTGCTAAATTCGATGATTTTTCGTACGAAGCAAAATGCAAGAAAACTTGCTTAAAATGCAATATTATGCGAAATTCTGAGATTTGAAAGCCAAATCACATATCGTGATACTACATGAAATTGTATCAAAATATTGGTAAACATGAATATATTTACGTAATATCAAACTACATGATTAACGTGAAAAAGTCACTATTTTACCATATTTGAGGATTTTAACTTCAAATCATAGAGCGAGATTTCGTATTATTTAGATCCAAGAAAAGACATATGACAATGTTGATTCCAATACAAATGATAAAACCTATGTGTTTTCATTAGAATTAACTAAAATGTTCCTGATTTTCCGTTTATACTACCGATGAAAGAAGTACAGGAAAACATCTCTATTCCGGTTGAAACGTCGATATATGCAATAAAAACAGAACTTCTCCCCTTTTCAATATCTTACTCAGTATTTTAAAGAGAAACAAATAGTTGATTGAAAATGAAGTATTTAAGGTATTTGCATCATTTTAAAGTATTTTAATTATCATTTTAAAGTATTTGCATCATTTTTATCGTATATATAATGAACTAATACCCATAAACTGAAAATTCACAAAAACGTGGAAAAACCGCAAAATATTGCCTAATTCGATGATATTTTGTTTAAATCACATAGAGGAAAGGGGGATGATAAACGTCAAAATATTGCTAAATTCGATGATTTTTCGTACAAAACAAAATGCAAGAAAACTTGCTTAAAATGCAATATTATGCGACATTCTGAGATTTGAAGGCCAAATCACATATCGTGATACTACATGAAATAGTATCGAAATATTGGTAAAAATGAATATATTTACGTATATCAAACTACATGATTAACGTGAAAAAGTCACTATTTTACCATATTTGAGAATTTTAACTTCAAATCATAGAGCGAGGTTTCGTATGATTTAGATCCAAGAAAAGACATATGACAATGTTGTTTCCAATACAAATGATAAAAATCAATGTATTTTTATTAGAACTAACTAAAATGTTCCAGATTTTTCGTTTATATTACCGATGGAAGATGTATACGAAATCCGCTCTATTCCGGCTGAAACGTCGATATATGCAATAAAAACAGAACTTCTCCCCTTTTCAATATCTTACTCAGTATTTTAAAGGGAAACAAATAGTTGATTGAAAATGAAGTATTTAAGATTATTATATAATCAATTATGTGTTTGCATCATTTTTATCGTATATATAATCAATTAATACCCATAAACTGAAAATTCACAAAAACGTGGAAAAACCGCAAAATATTGCCTAATTCGATGATATTTTGTTTAAATCACATAGAGGAAAGGGGGATGACAAACGTCAAAATATTGCTAAATTCGATGATTTTTCGTACGAAACAAAATGCAAGAAAACATACTTAAAATGCAATATTATGCGAAATTCTGATATTTGAAAGCCAAATCACATATCGTGATACTACATGAAATAGTATCGAAATATTGGTAAAAATGGATATATTTACGTAATATCAAACTACATGAAAAACGTGAAAAAAGTCACTATTTTACCATATTTGAGGATTTTAACTTCAAATCATAGAGCGAGGTTTCGTATTATTTAGATCCAAGAAAAGACATATGACAATGTTGTTTCCAATACAAATGATAAAACCAATGTGTTTTCATTAGAATTAACTAAAATGTTCATGATTTTCCGTTTATATTACCGATGGAAGATGTACACGTAAAACCGCTCTAATCCGGCTGAAACGTCGATATATGCAATAAAAACAGAACTTCTCCCCTTTTCAATATCTTACTCAGTATTTTAACGAGAAACAAATAGATGATTGAAAATGAAGTATTTAAGGTTACTATCTAATCAATTATGTGTTTGCATAATTTTTATTGTATATTTAATGAATTAATACCCATAGACTGAAAATTCACAAAAACGTGGAAAAACGGAAAAAATATTGCCTAATTCGATGATATTTTGTTTAAATCACATAAGGGAAAAGGGGATGATAAACGTCAAAATATTGCTAAATTCGATGATTTTTCATACGAAACAAATTGCAAGAAAACTTGCTTCAAATGAAATATTATGTGAAATTCTGAGATGTGAAAGCCAAATCACATATCGTGGTACTACATGAAATAGTATCGAAATATTGGTAAAAATGAATATATTTAAGTAATATCAAACTACATGAAAAACGTGAAAAAAGTCACTATTTTACCATATTTGAAGATTTTAACTTCAAATCATAGAGCGAGTTTTCGTATTATTTAGATCCAAGAAAAGACATATGACCAATGTCTTTTCATATGATGTTGAAGACATATGATGTTGTTTCCAATACAAATGATAAAACCAATGTGTTTTCATTAGAATTAACTAAAATGTTCCTGATTTTCAGTTTATATTACCGATGGAAGATGTACACGTAAAACCGCTCTAATCCGGCTGAAACGTCAATATATGCAATAAAAACCGAACTTCTCCCCTTTTAAATATCCTACACGGTATTTTAACGAGAAACAAATGTTTGATTAAAAATGAAGTATTTAAGGTTAATTTCTAATGAATTATGTGTTTGAATCATTTTTATCGTATATTTAATGAATTAATAACAATAAACTGAAAATTCACAAAAACGTGGAAAAATGGCAAAATATTGCCTAATTCGATGATATTTTGTTTAAATCATTTAAAGGAAAAGGGGATGATAAACGTCAAAATATTGCTAAATTCGATGATTTTTCGTACGAAACAAAATTCAAGAAAATTGCTTAAAATGCAATATTATGCGACATTCTGAGATTTGATGGCCAAATCACATATCGTGATACTACATGAAATAGTATCGAAATATTGCTAAAAATGAATATATTTTCGTAATATCAAACTACATGATTATCGTGAAAAAGTCACTATTTTACCATATTTGAGGATTTTAACTTCAAATCATAGGTTTCGTATTATTTAGATCCAAGAAAAGACATATGACAATGTTGTTTCCAATACAAATGATAAAAATCAAAGTGTTTTCATTAGAATTAACTAAAATGTTCCTAATTTTCCGTTAATATTACCGATGGAAGATGTACACGAAAACCGCTCTATTCCGGCTGAAACGTCGATATTTGCAATAAAAACAGAACTTCTCCCTTTTTCAATATCTTACTCAGTATTTTAACGAGAAACAAATAGTTGATTGAAAATGATGTATTTAAGGTTATTATCTAATCAATTATGTGTTTGCATCATTTTTATCATACATATATAATGAATTAATACCAATAAACTTAAAATTCAAAAAAACGTGGAAAAACGGCAAAATATTGCTTAATTCGATAATATTTTGTTTAGATCACATACAGGAAAAGGAGATGATAAACGTAAAAATATTGCTAAATTCGATGATTTTTCGTACGAAACAAAATGCAAGAAAACATGCTTAAAATGCAATATTATGCGAAATTCTGATATATGAAAGCCAAATCACATATCGTGATACTACATGAAATAGTATCGAAATATTGGTAAAAATGAATATATTTACGTAATATCAAACTAAATGAAAAACGTGAAAAAAGTCACTATTTTATCATATTTGAGGATTTTAACTTCAAATCATAGAGCGAGGTTTCGTATTATTTAGATCCAAGAAAAGACATATGACAATGTTGTTTCCAATACAAATGATAAAAAACAATGTGTTTTCATTAGAATTAACTAAAATGTTGTTGATTTTTCGTTTATATTACCGATGGAAGATGTACACGAAAAATCGCTCTAATCCGGCTGAAACGTCGATATATGAAATAAAAACAGAACTCCCTTTTTCAATATCTTACTCAGTATTTTAACGAGAAACAAATAGGTGATTGAAAATGAAGTATTTAAGGTTATTATCTAATCAATTATGTGTTTGCATCATTTTTATCGTATATATAATGAACTAATACCCATAAACTGAAAATTCACAAAAACGTAGAAAAATGGCAAATTATTGCCTAATTCGAGGATATTTTGTTTAAATCACATAGAGGAAAAGGGGATGATAAACGTCAAAATATTGCTAAATTCGATGATTTTTCGTTCGAAACAAAATGCAAGAAAACTTGCTTAAAATGCAATATTATGCGACATTCTGAGATTTGAAGGCCAAATCACATATCGTGATACAACATGAAATAGTATCGAAATATTGGTAAAAATGAATATATTTACGTAATATCAAACTACAAGATCAACGTGAAAAATTCACTATTTTACCATATTTGAGGATTTTAATTTCAAATCATAGAGCAAGGTTTCGTATTATTTAGATCCAAGAAAAGACATGACAATGTTGTTTCCAATACAAATGATAAAAAACAATGTGTTTTCATTAGAATTAACTAAAATGTTGTTGATTTTTCGTTTATATTACCGATGGAAGATGTACACGAAAAATCGCTCTAATCCGGCTGAAACGTCGATATATGAAAAAAAAACAGAATTCCCTTTTTCAATATCTTACTCAGTATTTTAACGAGAAACAAATAGGTGATTGAAAATGAAGTATTTAAGGTTATTATCTAATCAATTATGTGTTTGCATCATTTTTATCGTATATATAATGAACTAATACCCATAAACTGAAAATTCACAAAAACGTGGAAAAACGGCAAAATATTGCCTAATTATTTGATATTTTGTTTAAATCACATAGAGGAAAAGGGGATGATAAACGTCAAAATATTGCTAAATACGATGATTTTTCGTACGAAACAAAATAAAAGAAAACTGGCTTAAAATGCAATATTATGCGACATTCTGAGATTTGAAGGCCAAATCACATATCGTGATACTACATGAAATAGTATCGAAATATTGGTAAAAATGAATATATTTACGTAATATCAAACTACATGATTAACGTGAAAAAGTCACTATTTTACCATATTTGAGGATTTTAACTTCAAATCATAGAGCGAGGTTTCGTATTATTTAGATCCAAGAAAAGACATATGACATTGTTGATTCTAATACAAATGATAAAACCTATGTGTTTTCATTACAATTAACTAAAATGTTCCAGAATTTCCGTTTATATTACCGATGGAAGATGTACACGAAATCCGCTCTATTCCGGCTGAAACGTCGATATATGCTATAAAAACAGAACTTCTCCCCTTTTCAATTTCTTACTCAGTATTTTAACGAGAAACAAATAGTTGATTGAAAATTAAGTATTTAAGGTTATTTTATAATCAATTATGTGTTTGCATCATTTTTATCGTATATATAATGAATTAATACCCATAGACTGAAAATTCAAAAAAACGTGGAAAAACGGCTAAATATTGCCTAATTCGATGTTTTGTTTAAATCACATAAATGAAAAGGGGATGATAAACGTCAAAACATTGCTAAATTCGATGATTTTTCATACGAAACAAATTGCAAGAAAACTTGCTTAAAATGCAATATTATGCGAAATTCTGAGATGTGAAAGCCAAATCACATATCGTGGTACTACATAAAATAATATCGAAATATTGGTAAAAATGAATATATTTAAGTAATATCAAACTACATGAAAAACAGTAAAAAGTCACTATTTTACCATATTTGAAGATTTTAACTTCAAATCATAACGAGAAACAAATGGTTGATTGAAAATGAAGTATTTAAGGTTAATTTCTAATCAATTATGTGTTTGCATCATTTTTATCGTATATATAATGAATTAATAACAATAAACTGAAAATTCACAAAAACGTGGAAAAACGGCAAATTATTGCCTAATTCGAGGATATTTTGTTTAAATCACATAGAGGAAAAGGGGATGATAAACGGCAAAATATTGCTAAATTCGATGATTTTTCGTACGAAGCATAATGCAAGAAAACTTGCTTAAAATGCAATATTATGCGAAATTCTGAGATTTGAAAGCCAAATCACATATAGTGATACTACATGAAATTGTATCAAAATATTGGTAAACATGAATATATTTACGTAATATCAAACTACATGATTAATGTGAAAAAGTCACTATTTTACCATATTTGAGGATTTTAACTTCAAATCATAGAGCGAGGTTTCGTATTATTTAGATCCAAGAAAAGACATATGACAATGTTGATTCCAATACAAATGATAAAACCTATGTGTTTTCATTAGAATTAACTAAAATATTCCTGATTTTCCGTTTATACTACCGATGGAAGAAGTACAGGAAAACATCTCTATTCCGGTTGAAACGTCGATATATGCAATAAAAACAGAACTTCTCCCCTTTTCAATATCTTACTCAGTATTTTAAAGAGAAACAAATAGTTGATTGAAAATGAAGTATTTAAGGTATTTGCATCATTTTAAAGTATTTTAATTATCATTTTAAAGTATTTGCATCATTTTTATCGTATATATAATGAACTAATACCCATAAACTGAAAATTCACAAAATCGTGGAAAAACCGCAAAATATTGCCTAATTCGATGATATTTTGTTTAAATCACATAGAGGAAAGGGGGATGATAAACGTCAAAATATTGCTAAATTCGATGATTTTTCGTACAAAACAAAATGCAAGAAAACTTGCTTAAAATGCAATATTATGCGACATTCTGAGATTTGAAGGCCAAATCACATATCGTGATACTACATGAAATAGTATCAAAATATTGGTAAAAATGAATATATTTACGTATATCAAACTACATGATTAACGTGAAAAAGTCACTATTTTACCATATTTGAGGATTTTAACTTCAAATCATAGAGCGAGGTTTCGTATGATTTAGATCCAAGAAAAGACATATGACAATGTTGTTTCCAATACAAATGATAAAAATCAATGTATTTTTATTAGAACTAACTAAAATGTTCCAGATTTTTCGTTTATATTACCGATGGAAGATGTATACGAAATCCGCTCTATTCCGGCTGAAACGTCGATATATGCAATAAAAACAGAACTTCTCCCCTTTTCAATATCTTACTCAGTATTTTAACGAGAAACAAATAGTTGATTGAAAATGAAGTATTTAAGATTATTATATAATCAATTATGTGTTTGCATCATTTTTATCGTATATATAATCAATTAATACCCATAAACTGAAAATTCACAAAAACGTGGAAAAACCGCAAAATATTGCCTAATTCGATGATATTTTGTTTAAATCACATAGAGGAAAGGGGGATGACAACCCAGCAAACACAAATCATCTACACAACGTTCGCCTATCTCTTGCCATAGGTGTGGGAATCATTTGCATTGAGAATGGTGCAGGAAAGCCTTTGAGAAACTTTTACTCAAAAAATCCAAACACAAAGGTTTAATTATAAATTGTTTTTCTACAATTATTTTCTTCCAAATGTAAAACAAATAGTTTTTACATGTTTAAATATAAAATTTATGGTGTTTTTTTGTAAAATTCATTAATAAATTGTGAATGATATATATTGGCTGAGTGAAACCTTTATAATCCATTTAGTTATAATTTGAACAGAAAAAAGTATTTTTCCAAATTTTCTAAAAATTGCTCTTTTTAACACAATTTGACTCCTTATACATTCCACTAAACACTATATCATGTTTAAATATATAATTTATGTATTATTCTCTAAAATAATTTATATAAATTATATAAGTTGCTGGAAAGTGGTGTTAAGGATTTTGAAAACATTTTGTTGTGTTAATATGTTCTTATTAATTATGTCTCAAGTTCACAGTTTATCAAACAAGAATATTAACATTCGTCAACTCTTAAAATCTTATATGTTATCTTGCTGGTGCAAAAAAGGGTGAATCTTTAGGAACAGCTATAGTATCTATATATCACAAATGGTGTTTTCCCTAACTCAAACAATGTAGGGTTTATTATTCTACACATATTTCTAATGACTCTTAGATGTTTACATTCTCTGAAGTATAATTGTGAAGGCTGTGTCCATCACTCTCAACACAGATTCTTAAACTCGTCTCTGCAGGTTCAACTATATAATTAGTTTCCATTTTGAATTTCCATGGACATTTGTATCCAAAATGAAACCAATGTGGTTTCCTTCAGCGCCTTCAGCCAGCACATTGGCTCATTCATTTCCACAGATTCCAACAAGGTAGGGGATTTACAGAAATTTGTATATTCATATTGTTATATATTAAAAATATGAATGCAGTTCAATATGATAAGACAAATACATGAGTTTATGATAAATTCGTTTTCTGTGATATACCATTGATATGCTCTTTTTTTCTTTAAACGGCAGACTAAACTAAAGTGCTCACATCAACAGATTTGATGTATAAATGGTCAACGCTCAACAGAGTTAGTATAAATGTATTAGTATAAATCTTACTTGTCTCATTGTTAATTCACATTCAATGTCAACTTGTGGTTTTGATGTGGCACGTTTGGCCAAGACACCCCACCCCATTATGCACCCCATACCCATCTTGTGGGCGGTTGTGGAAAGGGTTACAGAGGCACATAATGGGCTCAGGGACTGAACCCCACAATTCATTTAGCTAAGCAAGTTACAATCTTGATGAGCTAGTTACAAAATTCAATATAAGTCATCACATCAACAATGGGTTCGAGATCGACCTCAAGTACAGGTTCTAAATTAAGCAACTGACATATGTGGAGAGCTAGTATCAAAATTTATATGTTTGTCCTGCACACCGTCCCCCATCCAGTGGGCAGCGGTGGATAGGTTACAATCACTTAGTTGTTATCTACAGTTAGCAAACTGGGGATATTTGGCTAAAATTTCTGGTAGCAGATCATTTTGAATGAAATATTGACACATCGCTGGAACATTGGTTATAGAATTGTCTCTAAATTCATGTATCTTTTCGCACTCCATCACATAGTGACGGAGGGTGTGCGAATAATTTTGTTGACACAGTTTACATTTGGTCAGGTCTACATCAGCAGATAATGAGAATTCCCAGAGATACTTGTAACCGAGTCTAAGCCGAGCAGTAGTAACATCTAGAAGTCTGCTGATTTTATTGGATGATCCATAGATGTGTGGCTCCTCTTGTATGATATGTATGATAGATGGAATTACTAGTTCCAGTTTCTAGGCAGGCGATGAGTACTCACAATAACCTTAATTAAGCGTCAAAACAAAAATGTGTATACTCTTTTTACTCTCCTGACCTTAGTTCTCGAGCTATGTATTTCATTTTGGTACCAACGTGTTCGCAATAACATTCTCTAGAAGAAAATCAGCAAAAACGGTCACCAAAAGTTATATGAATACCAGCACCCAATAAATACCTACGTAGATGACTCGCCGTGAGTGCCCAAGAGCAACAAAATGTTTTTACTCTTGGGATTGTTATCACTTCCACACTTGTCCTACAGCGTTAATTTTGGTATCAATGTACTCGCAATGAAATTCCCAACACGGTGATATGAATATAAACGTAGAATAATGGTCGCTGCCCACCCGCAAGAGTGGGCACCACACACACATGTGTGTGTTTGATGGTGGTCAAACGATGTTTGATGTGTTTGATCAAGTGATGTCCTGATCCGCCTAATTAAAGTATGAATTATGTTGAGAAAAAATAAGAAAAAAGGGAAAAAACAGGGGTGGGAGAAACATGACAGAAAAGAGTAAAAAAACAATTTGGTCAACAAAACAGCATTGTTTAAAATAAAAGATATGGATTGACATTTTGGGGGTTAGGTTGGTAGGTTACATTGAGTTAATTAGGTAGTACTTAGTGTTTATCTGTTATAGATAGGAGCTGCCTGGTATGGGCCAATAGGCCTTCTGCAGTTACCTTTGTTTTTATGTTTTTGCCCTGTAACCTAAATGGTTAGAGAGGCACATATATGGGCTTAGGGACTGAACCCCACACTACATTTAGCTAAGCTGGTTACAATCTTGATGATATAGTTACAAAATTCTGTATAAGTCGTCACATTATCAATGGGTTCGAGATCAACCACAATTTCCTGAATAGATATAACAAAGGGGATATTAATAGGGTATTAAAATTGTCAACACAAGATAGAACACGAAACAATGGGTATAAATTGGATAAGTTTAGATTTAGGAAAGACTTGGGTAAATACAGGGTCAGTAACAGGGTTGTTGATTTGTGGAATTTTTCTTAACTTATAAATTTATCTTTATTTATCTGAAACTGGTTGGGAGAGGTACAGTTTTTAACATAATTGGGAAGGTCATTCCACATTCGAGGTCTCTTGATTTGTAAAGCATTTCTAGTTTGACTAAGTCGTACTCTTGGAATATCAAATAGGTATTTGTTTCTGGTGTGGTGCTCATGGGATCTGTTACAACCTTCTAGGAAGCTTTTAAGGTCAGGATTGACATTACAGTGCAGCGTTTTATATATATAAAATACACATGAGAGTATGTGCAGGGACTTAATATCTAACATATTCAGAGATTTGAGTAAGGGGTCCATATATACTGCCCGGTTGCGTGAAATGCTATAGGCCTACATAGTGGCTTTAGGTATTGTATGCACTAGCTCTATCTATAAATCCAACATTATGTTTGTAAATCAACTATGTATGTATGAAAAAAAATGACTAATACGTTCGGCGAATGACTTTGACTTCAACTTCACTTTGACTTCGTTCATGTCATCGTATTTTCCGTAATATATAAAGGTTATGACAATGCAATTATATTATTGTGTGCAAATAAGTTTGAAATTTCATGTACCCTAAAAATATTAAAATAAAGAATAAGAATAATTAAATAATTGTTGTAGTAAATTGTCACACGTTCATCATACGCAAACGAACACACAGTTTGGAGCGTCAGTACAAGACCGCCGCCATTTTAAAACACGGCTTCGAATGTAAGTAATGTTTTTCTCGTACTAACACTGTGTTATACAATAGATTTGGTCTTGAATTCACAAATTTAGTTGTTACATCTGACAGAGTATGTTAGACGGTGTAATGCTGGTCCATGTTAACGTATTTGTGGGCTTGGTTGGTTTAAATGTGGAGGCGAGGCCTGGCAGTGCTGGTGTATGTGGAGGCGAGGCGAGGCCTGGCAGTGCTGGTGTATGTGGAGGCGAGGCCTGGCTGTGCTGGTGAGTATGTGGAGGCGAGGCCTGGCAGTGCTGGTGTATGTGGAGGCGAGGCCTGGCTGTGCTAGTGAGTATGTGGAGGCGAGGCCTGGCTGTGCTAGTGTGTATGTGGAGGCGAGGCCTGGCAGTGCTGGTGTATGTGGAGGCGAGGCCTGGCTGTGCTAGTGTGTATGTGGAGGCGAGGCCTGGCTGTGCTAGTGTGTATGTGGAGGCGAGGCCTGGCAGTGCTGGTGTATGTGGAGGCGAGGCCTGGCTGTGCTAGTGTGTATGTGGAGGCGAGGCCTGGCTGTGCTAGTGTGTATGTGGAGGCGAGGCATGTACAACACTCCCCAATAGGAAGAAAACCCACTGGGTTCTAGGCTAGGTTAGGCTTATCTGTAATAATTGAATTAAGCCTAGCAAAGCCTAGAACCTAGTTCAGTAATTTAAAAAATGTTGTAACTTGAAAAATGCCATTCAATACATTACACAATTTAAATATTTTCAGGCAATCAACACAACCCTCATGTTGGCTAACCCTCTCTCATGTTGGTCAATAATTTAATTATTTTTTTATGGAGTAATCTTTGCTGTTGAAATGTAGTCTTTTTGAGACTACATTTCAAATGTAGTGTGTGTGGAGGCGTGTATGTTAGGTATTACCTAATATACACGGTGTAATATATCTATCTGTGTGAAATAGATTAAATCCATTTATTTGATATTCAGCTAATAGTTCTGTATTTTCTACATTCATCCATGTTTTGGTAAGTGCAATAATATGTATTGTTTCATTGCAGATTAGAGATTCAAGATAGTTCTAGATTTCCGAAGTACTGAAACGCGCGCCATACAGGCTTGGTGGATCTAGGTGCAAGGTAAAATTATTTACATTTACTTTTGTATTTATGTTTTGTATTTATATGCATATATGCATTTATATGCATTATTCTATAGAATAATAGATCTCGTAATAATTTTGCAAAAATAGTGGCATTTACTATTTTTAAAAGATTATTAAAAAATTTACTGATATGGTGCATTCGGAAGGGCGAAGAGGGAGAACGGCCTGTTGACATAGCTCGGGTGCAGGGGGGGGGGGGGGGGGGGTTGTGTAAAAGCCTGGTTTGTGCCTCGGAGAGGCTACGGGATCCAGTAAGTTCAGTAGAACTTCGGTTTCAACCCTTTTACCCTGTTGTAGCTCAGTCGATTAAGGCAGTGTCTGGGATGCTCCCGGACGCAGGTTCGAATCCTCGTCACGGCCCTTGTGGATTTGTTCATTTGATGCATCACGTTATTGTGATCTGTGTGTGTAATTCTTCACTTGCTACAGCAACAGGAATGTGTGTGTATGTATTTGTGTTGTTGAATATGACCGAAAGTGTAAGATTAATGATTCTAACACAAATCGTCTGAATATTTGTTTTTCTTCACTGTCGAGAGTAGTTAAAAAAATTTACTCGAGTTTATTTTCACACTTTATTTATGGTCCTTAAGTCCCTCTCCTTAATGCTGCTGCTGTTTCTCGCATCTTTGCATCGCTTGTATGTTTGGGGGTTTGGCCTCTTGCTATATATTGATTCCATTTGTGTGTGTTTGGGTCTCAGGCCCTCTCGCAATTTCTGTTGAACAAACCCCTTTTCCTAGTTCTGCATCTCTCCTTTGGTACAAATTTTGTTGTGCTTTTATCATATATTTCACAAAACTTGACATACATTTCATTTACTTCATGTCCTATCAGCAAGTGTTTGTCAAATTCTTTAAGGAAAGTTTATCATCCTGATTGCAGATCTCTAGCGATATTATGTCAACTTCTTGTGGATTCGCAATCAATATTTAATTTACCTTTAGGTGTTCTTTCACCAGCACAGCAACACTGTACCTCTCCCAACCAGTTTAAGATAAAAACTAAGTACTAACTAATTAACTCAATGTAACCTACCTTACCCCCAAAATGACAACCCATGTCTTCTATTTTAAACAATGCTGTTTTGTTGACCAAATTGTATTTTTGTTTTTTTCTGCAATGTTTCCCCCCCCCCCCCCCACCACTCTACCACTACATTGAGTTTAGTAGCTCTGTGCACGTCAGGTGCTGTTTAATATACAGACCTACTCCTCCATTTGACCTAGTTTCTCTATCACATCTATATCACTTTGTGCTTTAGCCCTGGTGGAGCTTGGTCCACCAGGCTGTTGTTTGGAGTGGCCCGCAGATCCACATACAGTCTGCATATGATATACAGTCTGTTGATCAATTAAACTACAGTAGTTAGTTTTTATCATCCGAATGCACCAATATGTGTTCATTCTTCCCAGATGAAGGAACTAGGTAATATTCATCATCTGAATGCACCATCTGATGCTTTAACACACTCATGATACACGAGAGGTTTAAAAAACTTTTAAAACTTTTAAAACTTTTTGACCTATGTATTTAAAAGCAATTCTAAAGTTAAAAAGTGTAGCATAGGCCCCTCGCAGAATGTTCTTAATATGATCCTCAGGTTATAGTTTTCTATCTAAAACCACCCCTAGATCTCTTTCTTGATCAGAATTCTTTATAGATCTCAGTGGCTCGATCATAGAAACTGCTCTAAATCCTTGTTGGCCTGGATTGTGGAGGTCATTGGTCTCTATAAAACTAGTAATCTGACTCCTGATCACTCTCAAATAATTTTATTATGTGGGATGTTAGTGCAACTGGTCTATAATTCTTTGCCAATGCTTGTGTTGTGTTGTTTTGGTAGTGATGTGCAATGTGTTGTTTTGGTAGTGATTCGTCCAGTTCTGGTAGTAGTGCGGTTGTTGTGTAGTGTAGTAATTGTGTGCTTGTTAATGACTTGTATTCCAGTCTTGTGGGTATCTCCTTTCCCCTACGGGCCAACTGCTTTGTTCTTACCTAGCATTTTGCTTTGTTTGGGTATGAATGTTTGTGTGCCGTATATTTTGCAAAATTTGCCATATATCTCATTATTTACTCCTCTGCCTAGCAACAAGTCTGTCTAATTATACTCATTAACTGTTTTTCAAAGTTCCCCATAGTGTCCTTTATTGAAATCGAGTTCATGAACCGTTTCAATGTTCTTATTTTCTTCTAGATTATATCTTAAAGTATATTTAAATGTTATTGTTATTATTGTTATTAAATGTTATTGTGACATTGCATTGCAATTGAGCTATGTTGTTTACCATACCGTTCATTTCGTGAGTATAAGTATAGATGCCACACTTGTGACAGGTAAAACCATGCCTTTTTTGAAAAACAGCACCGTCTGTTGCACGTAAGAGCAACCCACACTATATTATGTTGCGATATTATTTCAATATTTCCGATTGTATTGATAATTTGAATTTTCATAGATTTCAATTTATTTTCATTTCGATTTAATAATTTTGTGTGACATTGCATTGAAATTGAGCTGTGTTGTTTACCATACTGTTCATTTCATGAGTATAGTTTATTTTTTTATTTTTTTCATTTCATTTTTTTAGCTGTTCTTATTTTTCAGTGATGGGAATATCAGATCATTTGATGTTCCCAATTTTCTGATGGAAGCATCAGACCATTATAGAATGCATCGGATGAGGTAGTTTGGAATGGTGGGGAGGACGAGAGGGGGGTATGGTGGGGAAGACGAGGGGACAGAGGAGAGGGTAATGGTGGGGAGGACGAGGGGACTGGGGAGTTGGGGATGGTGGGGACAGGGGAATGCTGGGGAGGACAAAGGGACAGGTGAATGGGAGATGGTGGGGGAGGAAGAAGGACAGGGGAGGGGAAAATGGTAAGGAGGACGATGGGACAGGGAAGTGGGAATAGTGGGGATGATGTGGGGACAGGGAAGTGGGAAGGACGAGAGGACTGTGGAATGGGGAATAGCAAAGTGAATTATAATTATATATATTAATTAATTCTTATAAATTTCCAGAAGCCTGTATCAACACCCACACTAATGCAACTGAAAGAGATGTTGAGACAAGTATTGCTGATATGTTGAAGAACGCCCCAAACAAACTCGGTGGAAACAGATACAAGGTAAAGTTTGCCAATTTGCTGTAGTCTAATTCAATTTCTTTTTAGTAATCTTCGAGAACATTTATGCTATGAATAAGATAAAATAATGTAACTGATTTTGATTTATTTACTATTTATTATTTATTTACCGTTATTAGTATAATAGATCTCGTAATAATTTTGCAAAAATAATGGCATTTACTATTTTAAAAAGCTCGGGTGCAGGGGGGGGGGTTATGTAAAAGCCTGGTTTGTGCCTCGGAGAGGCTATGGGATCCAGTAAGATCGTCCTTCCTTTCCTCCCTAGAATCTGGATGTAGCAGGTGCTCAATTGTCAAAAGTGAAAAATTGGTTTTGTCTTCCGAATGCACCATTTCTGTAAATTTGCTAATAATCTTTTAAAAATAGTAAATGCCATTATTTTTGCAAAATTATTACGAGATCTATTATACTAATAACGGTTTGATAAAATACAGTAGACTGCCTACTGGTTTTACCTGTAATAAGGTTTGATACAGATGATTATGATTATGGTTTTGGCCTCCACCACCCTCTCACCTAACTTGTTCGTTCCATGTCTACCACGGTTTTGTCTTCCGAATGCACCATTTCTGTAAATTTGCTAATAATCTTTTAAAAATAGTAAATGCCATTATTTTTGCAAAATTATTACGAGATCTATTATACTAATTACGGTTTGATAAAATACAGTAGACTGCCTACTGGTTTTACCTGTAATAAGGTTTGATACAGATGATTATGATTATGGTTTTGGCCTCCACCACCCTCTCACCTAACTTGTTCCAACCATGTCTACCACGGTTTTGTCTTCCGAATGCACCATTTCTGTAAATTTGCTAATAATCTTTTAAAAATAGTAAATGCCATTATTTTTGCAAAATTATTACGAGATCTATTATACTAATAACGGTTTGATAAAATACAGTAGACTGCCTACTGGTTTTACCTGTAATAAGGTTTGATACAGATGATTATGATTATGGTTTTGGCCTCCACCACCCTCTCACCTAACTTGTTCGTTCCATGTCTACCACGGTTTTGTCTTCCGAATGCACCATTTCTGTAAATTTGCTAATAATCTTTTAAAAATAGTAAATGCCATTATTTTTGCAAAATTATTACGAGATCTATTATACTAATAACGGTTTGATAAAATACAGTAGACTGCCTACTGGTTTTACCTGTAATAAGGTTTGATACAGATGATTATGATTATGGTTTTGGCCTCCACCACCCTCTCACCTAACTTGTTCCAACCATGTCTACCACGGTTTTGTCTTCCGAATGCACCATTTCTGTAAATTTGCTAATAATCTTTTAAAAATAGTAAATGCCATTATTTTTGCAAAATTATTACGAGATCTATTATACTAATAACGGTTTGATAAAATACAGTAGACTGCCTACTGGTTTTACCTGTAATAAGGTTTGATACAGATGATTATGATTATGGTTTTGGCCTCCACCACCCTCTCACCTAACTTGTTCCAACCATGTCTACCACGGTTTTGTCTTCCGAATGCACCATTTCTGTAAATTTGCTAATAATCTTTTAAAAATAGTAAATGCCATTATTTTTGCAAAATTCCTGAATATTGTCAAAATGACGGAAA
>NW_027189151.1:122500-207500 GCF_040958095.1 Procambarus clarkii | reverse complement strand
AAACACAAAGGTTTAATTATAAATTGTTTTTCTACAATTATTTTCTTCCAAATGTAAAACAAATAGTTTTTACATGTTTAAATATAAAATTTATGGTGTTTTTTTGTAAAATTCATTAATAAATTGTGAATGATATATATTGGCTGAGTGAAACCTTTAAAATCCATTTAGTTATAATATGAACAAAAAAAAGTAGTTTTCCAAATTTTCTAAAAATCGCTCTTTTTAACACAATTTGACTCCTTATGCATTCCACTAAACACTAATATCATGTTTAAATATATAATTTATGTATTATTCCCTAAGATAATTTATATAAATTATAAAAGTTGCTGGAAAGTGGTGAGAAAGAATCTGAAAACGTTTTGTTGTCTTATATTGGCGTGTTCTTATTAACTAGAGTAAGTAAGAGTGAGCGAGAGTGGGTAAGAGTGAGTAAGAGTGACTGAAGGTGAGTGAGAGTGCCAGAGAGTGTGTAAGTGTGAGTAAGAGTGAGTATAAGTAAGAGTGACTGAGAGTAAGAGTGACAGAGTGAGTAAGAGTGAGAGTAAGGGTGACAGAATGAGTAAGAGTGAGAGTAAAGTGATTGAGAGTAAGGGTGAGTATGAGAGTAAGAGTGATTGAGAGTTAGAGTGAGAGTAAGAGTGATTGAGAGTTAGTGAGAGTAAGAGTGATTGAGAGTAAGAGTGATTGAGAGTAAGAGTGATTGAGAGTAAGAGTGATTGAGAGTAAGAGTGATTGGGAGTAAGAGTGATTGAGAGTAAGAGTGATTGGGAGTAAGAGTGATTGGGAGTAGGAGTTAGAGTGAGAGTAGGAGTAAGAATGAGAATAAGAGTGATTGAGAGTAAGAGTGAGTAAGAGTAAGAATGAGAGTAAGAGTGATTGAGAGTAAGAGTGATTGAGAGTAAGAGTGATTGAGAGTAAGAGTGATTAGGAGTAAGAGTGATTGGGAGTAAGAGTAAGAGTGAGAGTAAGAATGAGAATAAGAGTGATTGAGAGTAAGAGTGATTGGGAGTAAGAGTAAGAGTAAGAATGAGAGTAGGAGTGATTGAGAGTAGGAGTGATTGGGAGTAGGAGTGATTGGGAGTAAGAGTGATTGAGAGTAAGAGTAATTGTGAGTAAGAGTATGAGAGTAAGAGTGAGAGAGTGAGTATGAATGGGTAAGGGTGACTGAGAGTGAGTAAGAGTGACAGAGTATGAATGACAGAGTAAGAGTGATAGAGAGTAAGAGTGATAGAGAGTAAGAGTGACAGAGAGTAAGAGTGACAGAGAGTAAGAGTGACAGAGTAAGAGTGACAGAGAGTAAGAGTGACAGAGAGTAAGAGTGACAGAGAGTAAGAGTGACAGAGAGTAAGAGTGACAGAGTAAGAGTGAGTATGAGAGTGAGTAAGGATGACTGAGAGAAAGAGTGAGTAATAGTGCGTAAGAGTGATTGAGAGTTAGTGAGAGTAAGAGTGATTGAGAGTAAGAGTGATTGAAAGTAAAAGTGATTGAGAGTAAGAGTGATTGAGAGTAAGAGTGATTGGGAGTAAGAGTGATTGAGAGTAAGAGTGATTGGGAGTAAGAGTGATTGGGAGTAGGAGTAAGAATGAGAATAAGAGTGATTGAGAGTAAGAGTGAGTAAGAGTAAGAATGAGAGTAAGAGTGATTGAGAGTAAGAGTGATTGAGAGTAAGAGTGATTGAGAGTAAGAGTGATTGGGAGTAGGAGTGATTGAGAGTAAGAGTGATTGGGAGTAAGAGTGATTGGGAGTAGGAGTAAGAATGAGAATAAGAGTGATTGAGAGTAAGAGTGAGTAAGAGTAAGAATGAGAGTAAGAGTGATTGAGAGTAAGAGTGATTGAGAGTAAGAGTGATTGAGAGTAAGAGTGATTGGGAGTAAGAGTGATTGGAAGTAAGAGTAAGAGTAAGAGTAAGAATGATAATAAGAGTGATTGAGAGCAAGAGTGATTGGGAGTAAGAGTAAGAGTAAGAATGAGAGTAGGAGTGATTGAGAGTAGGAGTGATTGGGAGTAGGAGTGATTGGGAGTAAGAGTGATTGAGAGTAAGAGTAATTGAGAGTAAGAGTATGAGAGTAAGAGTGAGAGAGTGAGTATGAATGGGTAAGGGTGACTGAGAGTGAGTAAGAATGACAGAGTAAGAGTGACAGAGAGTAAGAGTGACAGAGAGTAAGAGTGACAGAGAGTAAGAGTGACAGAGAGTAAGAGTGACAGAGTAAGAGTTTCAGAGTAAGAGTGACAGAGAGTAAGAGTGACAGAGAGTAAGAGTGACAGAGAGTAAGAGTGACAGAGTGTAAGAGTGACAGAGTAAGAGTGACAGAGAGTAAGAGTGACAGAGAGTAAGAGTGACAGAGTAAGAGTGACAGAGTAAGAGTGACAGAGAGTAAGAGTTACAGAGTAAGAGTGACAGAGAGTAAGAGTGACAGAGAGTAAGAATGACAGAGAGTAAGAGTGACAGAGAGTAAGAGTGACAGAGAGTAAGAGTGACAGAGAGTAAGAGTGACAGAGTAAGAGTGACAGAGAGTAAGAGTGACAGAGAGTAAGAGTGACAGAGAGTAAGAGTGACAGCGAGTAAGAGTGACAGAGAGTAAGAGTGACAGAGAGTAAGAGTGACAGAGTAAGAGTGACAGAGAGTAAGAGTGACAGAGAGTAAGAATGACAGAGAGTAAGAGTGACAGAGAGTAAGAGTGACAGAGAGTAAGAGTGACAGAGAGTAAGAGTGACAGAGTAAGAGTGACAGAGAGTAAGAGTGACAGAGAGTAAGAGTGACAGAGAGTAAGAGTGACAGAGAGTAAGAGTGACAGAGTAAGAGTGACAGAGAGTAAGAGTGACAGAGTGTAAGAGTGACAGAGTAAGAGTGACAGAGAGTAAGAGTGACAGAGAGTAAGAGTGACAGAGAGTAAGAGTGACAGAGAGTAAGAGTGACAGAGTAAGAGAGTGAGAGTGATTATGAGAGAGTTAAGAGTGTGAGGTGTGAGAGAGTAGCAGGCCAGGGAGGCAGGATGTGTGGTCACAGGCGAGGCCTAGGCCTCGTGATCTCTAATGTTGGTTTTTATATATATGTTGGATTTTTTGTCCTGTTTCAAATTATAATTATTTAGCAGGAATGTAATAAGATATTGCACAGTATTAATGTGACAATAATATATGCATTATTTCCTTGATAATCAAACTTGTTGTTCAAAGATAATATACAATCTTTGAAGGAAACATTTTGAGAGCGCAAACTGGCAACACTGGGCTGGTGGGTGAGAGAGACATATGGTTAGTTTTGCTCAGACCTTCAGGGGTGAAGGGTGTGTCCCAGCTCGCCGCCACCAGCCACCACCCGCCGCCACCCGCCGCCCACCACCAGCCGCCACCCCGCCACCACCCACCACCAGCCGCCACCCACCACCAGCCGCCACCAGCCGCCACCCGCCGCCACCCACCACCAGCCGCCACCCACCACCAGCCGCCACCCGCCACCACCCACCGTCAGCCGCCACCCGCCACCACCCACCACCAGCCGCCACCCGCCACCACCCACCACCAGCCGCCACCCGCCACCACCCACCACCAGCCGCCACCCGCCACCAGCCACCGCCACCCACCACCGCCACTCACCACCCGCCGCCACCACCCACCACCAGCCGCCACCCACCACCAGCCGCCACCCACCACCAGCCGCCAGCCGCCACCCACCACCAGCCGCCACCCGCCACCACCCACCACCAGCCGCCACCCGCCACCACCCACCACCAGCCGCCACCCGCCACCACCCACCACCAGCCGCCACCCGCCACCACCCACCACCAGCCGCCACCCGCCGCCCGCCACCACCCACCACCAGCCGCCACCCGCCACCACCCACCACCAGCCGCCACCCGCCACCACCCACCACCAGCCGCCACCAGCCACCGCCACCCACCACCGCCACTCACCACCCGCCGCCACCACCCACCACCCGCCGCCAGCCGCCGCCACCCACCACCAGCCGCCACCCGCCACCACCCACCACCAGCCGCCACCCGCCACCACCCACCACCAGCCGCCACCCGCCACCCGCCACCACCCACCACCAGCCGCCACCCGCCACCACCCACCACCAGCCGCCACCCGCCACCACCCACCACCAGCCGCCACCCGCCACCAGCCACCGCCACCCACCACCGCCACTCACCACCCGCCGCCACCACCCACCACCCGCCGGTACCCGCCACCCACCACCAGCCGCCACCCGCCACCACCCACCACCAGCCGCCACCCGCCACCACCCGCCACCCGCCACCACCCGCCACCAGCCACAGCCACCCACCACCGCCACTCACCACCCGCCGCCACCACCCACCACCAGCCGCCACCAGCCACCGCCACCCACCACCGCCACCCGCCGCCACCACCCACCACCACCACCCACCACCACCAGCCGCCGCCGCCGCCACCACCACCCACCACCACCGCCGCCACCACCCATCACCGCCGCCGCCACCACCACCCACCACCACCGCCGCCGCCACCACCCATCATCGCCGCCGCCGCCACCACGCACCACAGCCGCCGCCGACACCACCGCCACCACCCACCACAGCCGCCACCACCACCCACCACCACCACCACCACCCACCACCGCCGCCACCACCAGCCGCCACAAGCCGCCACCGCCCGCCACCGCCCGCCACCAGCCGCCATCACCACCACCACCACCACCAGCCGCCATCACCGCCACCAGCCGCCACCAGCTGCCACCACCACCAGCCGCCACCACCACCACCACCAGCCGCCATCACCGCCACCAGCTGCCACCACCACCAGCCGCAATCACAGCCACCAGCTGCCACCACCACCAGCCGCCACCACCAGCCGCCACCACCACCTGCCACCAGCCGCCACCACCGCCCGCTATCAGCCGTCACCGCCCGTTGCCACAGTCGCCACCGCAAGCCGCCACCGCCAGCCGCCACCAGCCCCCCCCACCGCCGATCGTCACCACCCACCACAGCCGCCGCCGCCCGCCACCGCCCGCCACCGCCCGCCACCGCCCACCACAGCCGCCACCACCCACCACCCGCCGCCACCACCCACCACCACCCGCCGCCACCACCCACCACCACCCGCCGCCACCACCCACCACCACCAGCCGCCGCCGCCACCCACCACCCGCCGCCGCCGCCACCACCACCCACCACCACCGCCGCCACCACCCACCACCACCAGCCGCCGCCGCCACCACCACCCACCACCACCACCACCACCCACCACCACCGCCGCCACCACCCACCACCACCGCCGCCACCACCCACCACCACCAGCCGCCGCCGCCACCACCACCCACCACCACCGCAGCCACCACCACCCACCACCACCGCCGCCACCACCACCCACCACCACCGCCGCCACCACCCACCACCGCCAGCCGCCACCACTCATCACAGACGCCGCCACCCGCCACCGCCCGCCACCACCGCCAGACACAGCCGCCAGTGTCCGCCACCGCCGCCACTGTCCGCCACCGCCGCCACTGTCCGCCACCGCCGTCACTGTCCGCCACCGCCGCCACTGTCCGCCACCGCCACCACTGTCTGCCACCGCCACCACTGTCCGCCCGCCGCCACCACTGTCCGCCCGCCGCCACCACTGTCCGCCCGCCGCCACCACTGTCCGCCCGCCGCCACCACTGTCCGCCCGCCGCCTCCACTGTCCGCCCGCCGCCTCCACTGTCCGCCCGCCGCCTCCACTGTCCGCCCGCCGCCGCCACTGTTCGCCCGCCGCCGCCACTGTCCGCCCGCCGCCACTGTCCACCACCGCCGCCAAAGCCGCCACGGTCCGCCCGCCGCCACTATCCGCCACAGCCGCCACTGTCCGCCCGCCGCCACTGTCCGCCCGCCGCCACTGTCCGCCCGCCGCCACTATCTGCCACCGCCGCCACTGTCCGCCCGCCGCCGCCCTGTCCGCCCGCCGCCACTATCCGCCACCGCCGCCACTGTCCGCCCGCCGCCACTGTCCGCCCGCCGCCACTATCCGCCACCGCCGCCACTGTCCGCCCGCCGCCACCGCCGCTACTGTCCGCCCGCCGCCACTGTCCGCCCGCCGCCACCACTGTCCGCCCGCCGCCACCACTGTCCGCCCGCCGCCACCACTGTCCGCCCGCCGCCACCACTGTCCGCCCGCCGCCTCCACTGTCCGCCCGCCGCCTCCACTGTCCGCCCGCCGCCTCCACTGTCCGCCCGCCGCCGCCACTGTTCGCCCGCCGCCGCCACTGTCCGCCCGCCGCCACTGTCCACCACCGCCGCCAAAGCCGCCACGGTCCGCCCGCCGCCACTATCCGCCACAGCCGCCACTGTCCGCCCGCCGCCACTGTCCGCCCGCCGCCACTGTCCGCCCGCCGCCACTATCTGCCACCGCCGCCACTGTCCGCCCGCCGCCGCCCTGTCCGCCCGCCGCCACTATCCGCCACCGCCGCCACTGTCCGCCCGCCGCCACTGTCCGCCCGCCGCCACTATCCGCCACCGCCGCCACTGTCCGCCCGCCGCCACCGCCGCTACTGTCCGCCCGCCGCCACTGTCCGCCCGCCGCCACTATCCGCCACCGCCGCCACTGTCCGCCACAGCCGCCACTCTCCGCCGTACAGCCTCCCCTCTCTCCGTTAGTAAATAATTATAATTGTTAGTAAATAATAAAAGAAATATAAATTATTAGATTTTTTTTACCCTTAAATTGGTTTTAATATTTAAATTGAAAATAATAATATAATATAAAATATAATAAAAATAATATAATATAAAATATAATTTAATTTCAAGAAATTTAACTTTAAACACAAAGATGTGAAAAGGGTTCAGATTATTGGCTCAAACCTTTCATAAGAGATTCATATTGGTATATGAATGGATTATGAATGACTCATGTTAGGAGTGTAAAGTTGCCACAACATCTCAAATTAGTGTTAGATACATATGTCTTGGTTATAAGTTTTGGAAACCTATTTAAGTCCACACACAATATCGTATCTGATACGATAAAACAAACGTTTCCAATACTTTCAAATACTTTCCAGATATGTTGTGGCAACCTAAAATTGTTTGCTGGGAAATAGATGATTGAAAATGAAGTATTTAAGGTTACTATCTAATCAATTATGTGTTTGCATAATTTTTATTGTATATTTAATGAATTAATACCCATAGACTGAAAATTCACAAAAACGTGGAAAAACGGAAAAAATATTGCCTAATTCGATGATATTTTGTTTAAATCACATAAGGGAAAAGGGGATGATAAACGTCAAAATATTGCTAAATTCGATGATTTTTCATACGAAACAAATTGCAAGAAAACTTGCTTCAAATGAAATATTATGTGAAATTCTGAGATGTGAAAGCCAAATCACATATCGTGGTACTACATGAAATAGTATCGAAATATTGGTAAAAATGAATATATTTAAGTAATATCAAACTACATGAAAAACGTGAAAAAAGTCACTATTTTACAATATTTGAAGATTTTAACTTCAAATCATAGAGCGAGGTTTCGTATTATTTAGATCCAAGAAAAGACATATGACCAATGTCTTTTCATATGATGTTGAAGACATATGATGTTGTTTCCAATACAAATGATAAAACCAATGTGTTTTCATTAGAATTAACTAAAATGTTCCTGATTTTCAGTTTATATTACCGATGGAAGATGTACACTTAAACCGCTCTAATCCGGCTGAAACGTCAATATATGCAATAAAAACCGAACTTCTCCCCTTTTAAATATCCTACACGGTATTTTAACGAGAAACAAATGTTTGATTAAAAATGAAGTATTTAAGGTTAATTTCTAATGAATTATGTGTTTGAATCATTTTTATCGTATATTTAATGAATTAATAACAATAAACTGAAAATTCACAAAAACGTGGAAAAATGGCAAAATATTGCCTAATTCGATGATATTTTGTTTAAATCATATAAAGGAAAAGGGGATGATAAACGTCAAAATATTGCTAAATTCGATGATTTTTCGTACGAAACAAAATTCAAGAAAATTGCTTAAAATGCAATATTATGCGACATTCTGAGATTTGATGGCCAAATCACATATCGTGATACTACATGAAATAGTATCGAAATATTGCTAAAAATGAATATATTTTCGTAATATCAAACTACATGATTAACGTGAAAAAGTCACTACTTTACCATATTTGAGGATTTTAACTTCAAATCATAGGTTTCGTATTATTTAGATCCAAGAAAAGACATATGACAATGTTGTTTCCAATACAAATGATAAAAATCAAAGTGTTTTCATTAGAATTAACTAAAATGTTCCTAATTTTCCGTTAATATTACCGATGGAAGATGTACACGAAAACCGCTCTATTCCGGCTGAAACGTCGATATTTGCAATAAAAACAGAACTTCTCCCTTTTTCAATATCTTACTCAGTATTTTAACGAGAAACAAATAGTTGATTGAAAATGAAGTATTTAAGGTTATTATCTAATCAATTATGTGTTTGCATCATTTTTATCATACATATATAATGAATTAATACCAATAAACTTAAAATTCACATAAACGTGGAAAAACGGCAAAATATTGCTTAATTCGATTATATTTTGTTTAGATCACATAGAGGAAAAGGAGATGATAAACGTAAAAATATTGCTAAATTCGATGATTTTTCGTACGAAACAAAATGCAAAAAAACTTGCTTAAAATGCAATATTATGCGACATTCTGAGATTTGAAGGCCAAATCACATATCGTGATACTACATGAAATAGTATCGAAATATTGGTAAAAATGAATATATTTACGTAATATCAAACTACATGATCAACGTGAAAAATTCACTATTTTACCATATTTGAGGATTTTAACTTCAAATCATAGAGCAACGTTTCGTATTATTTAGATCCAAGGAAAGACATATGACAATGTTGTTTCCAATAAAAATGATAAAAATCAATGTGTTTTCATTAGAAATAACTAAAATGTTGTTGATTTTCCGTTTATATTACCGATGGAAGATGTACACGTAAAACTCTAATCCGGCTGAAACGTCGATATATGCAATAAAAACAGACCTTCTCCCCTTTCAATATCTTACTCAGTATTTTAATGAGAAACAAATAGTTGATTGAAAATGAAGTATTTAAGGTTATTATATAATCAATTATGTGTTTGCATCATTTTTATCATATATATAATGAATTAATAGCCATAGACTGAAAATTCACAAAAACGTGGAAAAACGGCAAAATATTGCGTAATTCGATGATATTTTGCTTAAATCACTTAAAGGAAAAGGGGATGATAAACGTCAAAATATTGCTAAATTCGATGATTTTTCGTACGAAACAAAATGCAAGAAAACATGCTTAAAATGCAATATTATGCGAAATTCTGATATTTGAAAGCCAAATCACATATCGTGATACTACATGAAATAGTATCGAAATATTGGTAAAAATGAATATATTTACGTAATATCAAACTAAATGAAAAACGTGAAAAAAAGTCACTATTTTATCATATTTGAGGATTTTAACTTCAAATCATAGAGCGAGGTTTCGAATTATTTAGATCCAAGAAAAGACATATGACAATGTTGTTTCCAATACAAATGATAAAAAACAATGTGTTTTCATTAGAATTAACTAAAATGTTGTTGATTTTTCGTTTATATTACCGATGGAAGATGTACACGAAAAATCGCTCTAATCCGGCTGAAACGTCGATATATGAAATAAAAACAGAACTCCCTTTTTCAATATCTTACTCAGTATTTTAACGAGAAACAAATAGGTGATTGAAAATGAAGTATTTAAGGTTATTATCAAATCAATAATGTGTTTGCATCATTTTTATCGTATATATAATGAACTAATACCCATAAACTGAAAATTCACAAAAACGTGGAAAAACGGCAAATTATTGCCTAATTCGAGGATATTTTGTTTAAATCACATAGAGGAAATGGGGATGATCAACGTCAAAATATTGCTAAATTCGATGATTTTTCGTTCGAAACAAAATGCAAGAAAACTTGCTTAAAATGCAATATTATGCGACATTCTGAGATTTGAAGGCCAAATCACATATCGTGATACAACATGAAATAGTATCGAAATATTGGTAAAAATAAATATATTTACGTAATATCAAACTACATGATCAACGTGAAAAATTCACTATTTTACCATATTTGAGGATTTTAATTTCAAATCATAGAGCAAGGTTTCGTATTATTTAGATCCAAGAAAAGACATGACAATGTTGTTTCCAAAACAAATGATAAAAAACAATGTGTTTTCATTAGAATTAACTAAAATGTTGTTGATTTTTCGTTAATATTACCGATGGAAGATGTACACGAAAAATCGCTCTAATCCGACTGAAACGTCGATATATGAAATAAAAACAGAACTCCCTTTTTTAATATCTTACTCAGTATTTTAACGAGAAACAAATAGGTGATTGAAAATGAAGTATTTAAGGTTATTATCTAATCAATTATGTGTTTGCATCATTTTTATCGTATATATAATGAACTAATACCCATAAACTGAAAATTCACAAAAACGTGGAAAAACGGCAAAATATTGCCTAATTATTTGATATTTTGTTTAAATCACATAGAGGAAAAGGGGATGATAAACGTCAAAATATTGCTAAATTCGATGATTTTTCGTACGAAACAAAATGCAAGAAAACTGGCTTAAAATGCAATATTATGCGACATTCTGAGATTTGAAGGCCAAATCACATATCGTGATACTACATGAAATAGTATCGAAATATTGGTAAAAATGAATATATTTACGTAATTTCAAACTACATGATTAACGTGAAAAAGTCACTATTTTACCATATTTGAGGATTTTAACTTCAAATCATAGAGCGAGGTTTCGTATTATTTAGATCCAAGAAAAGACATATGACATTGTTGATTCTAATACAAATGATAAAACCTATGTGTTTTCATTACAATTAACTAAAATGTTCCAGATTTTCCGTTTATATTACCGATGGAAGATGTACACGAAATCCGCTCTATTCCGGCTGAAACGTCGATATATGCAATAAAAACAGAACTTCTCCCCTTTTCAATATCTTACTCAGTATTTTAACGAGAAACAAATAGTTGATTGAAAATGAAGTATTTAAGGTTATTTTATAATCAATTATGTGTTTGCATCATTTTTATCGTATATATAATGAATTAATACCCATAGACTGAAAATTAAAAAAAACGTGGAAAAACAGCTAAATATTGCCTAATTCGATGTTTTGTTTAAATCACATAAATGAAAAGGGGGATGATAAACGTCAAAATATTGCTAAATTCGATGATTTTTCATACGAAACAAATTGCAAGAAAACTTGCTTAAAATGCAATATAATGCGAAATTCTGAGATGTGAAAGCCAAATCACATATCGTGGTACTACATGAAATAATATCGAAATATTGGTAAAAATGAATATATTTAAGTAATATCAAACTACATGAAAAACAGTAAAAAGTCACTATTTTACCATATTTGAAGATTTTAACTTCAAATCATAACGAGAAACAAATGGTTGATTGAAAATGAAGTATTTAAGGTTAATTTCTAATCAATTATGTGTTTGCATCATTTTTATCGTATATATAATGAATTAATAAGAATAAACTGAAAATTCACAAAAACGTGGAAAAACGGCAAATTATTGCCTAATTCGAGGATATTTTGTTTAAATCACATAGAGGAAAAGGGGATGATAAACGTCAAAATATTGCTAAATTCGTTGATTTTTCGTACGAAGCATAATGCAAGAAAACTTGCTTAAAATGCAATATTATGCGAAATTCTGAGATTTGAAAGCCAAATCACATATCGTGATACTACATGAAATTGTATCAAAATATTGGTAAACATGAATATATTTACGTAATATCAAACTACATGATTAACGTGAAAAAGTCACTATTTTACCATATTTGAGGATTTTAACTTCAAATCATAGAGCGAGGTTTCGTATTATTTAGATCCAAGAAAAGACATATGACATTGTTGATTCTAATACAAATGATAAAACCTATGTGTTTTCATTACAATTAACTAAAATGTTCCTAATTTTCCGTTTATATTACCGATAGAAGATGTACACGAAAACCGCTCTATTCCGGCTGAAACGTCGATATTTGCAATAAAAACAGAACTTCTCCCTTTTTCAATATCTTACTCAGTATTTTAACGAGAAACAAATAGTTGATTGAAAACGAAGTATTTAAAGTTATTATCTAATCAATTATGTGTTTGCATCATTTTTATCGTATATATAATGAATTAATACCTATAAACTGAAAATTCACATAAACGTGGAAAAACGGCAAAATATTGCCTAGATCGATGATATTTTGTTTAAATCACATAAAGGAAAAGGGTATGATAAACGTCAAAATATTGCTAAATTCGATGATTTTTCGTACGAAGCAAAATGCAATAAAAATTTGCTTAAATTGCAATATTATGCGAAATTCTGAGATTTGAAAGCCAAATCACATATCGTGATACTACATGAAATTGTATCAAAATATTGGTAAACATGAATATATTTACGAAATATCAAACTACATGATTAACGTGAAAAAGTCACTATTTTACCATATTTGAGGATTTTAACTTCAAATCATAGAGCGAGGTTTCGTATTATTTAGATCCAAGAAAAGACATATGACAATGTTGATTCCAATACAAATGATAAAACCTATGTGTTTTCATTAGAATTAACTAAAATGTTCCTGATTTTCCGTTTATACTACCGATGGAAGAAGTACAGTAAAACATCTCTATTCCGGTTGAAACGTCGATATATACAATAAAAACAGAACTTCTCCCCTTTTCAATATCTTACTCAGTATTTTAAAGAGAAACAAATAGTTGATTGAAAATGAAGTATTTAAGGTATTTGCATCATTTTAAAGTATTTTAATTATCATTTTAAAATATTTGCATCATTTTTATCGTATATATAATGAACCCATAAATAGAAAATTCCCATAAAATAGAATACCCATAAACAGAAAATTCACAAAAACGTGGAAAAACCGCAAAATATTGCCTAATTCGATGATATTTTGTTTAAATCACATAGAGGAAAGGGGGATGATAAACGTCAAAATATTGCTAAATTCGATGATTTTTCGTACGAAACAAAATGCAAGAAAACATTCTTAAAATGCAATATTATGCGACATTCTGAGATTTGAAGGCCAAATCACATATCGTGATACAACATGAAATAGTATCGAAATATTGGTAAAAAATGAATATATTTACATAATATCAAACTACATGATCAACGTGAAAAATTCACTATTTTACCATATTTGAGGATTTCAATTTCAAATCATAGAGCAAGGTTTCGTATTATTTAGATCCAAGAAAAGACATATGACAATGTTGTTTCCAATACAAATGATAAAAAACAATGTGTTTTCATTAGAATTAACTAAAATGTTGTTGATTTTTCGTTTATATTACCGATGGAAGATGTACACGAAAAATCGCTCTAATCCGGCTGAAACGTCGATATATGAAATAAAAACAGAACCCCCTTTTTCAATATCTTACTCAGTATTTTAACGAGAAACAAATAGGTGATTGAAAATGAAGTATTTAAGGTTATTATCTAATCAATTATGTGTTTGCATCATTTTTATCGTATATATAATGAACTAATACCCATAAACTGAAAATTCACAAAAACGTGGAAAAACGGCAAAATATTGCCTAATTATTTGATATTTTGTTTAAATCACATAGAGGAAAAGGGGATAATGAACGTCAAAATATTGCTAAATTCGAACATTTTTCGTACGAAACCAAATGCAAGGAATCTGGCTTAAAATGCAATATTATGCGACATTCTGAGATTTGAAGGCCAAATCACATATCGTGATACTACATGAAATAGTATCGAAATATTGGTAAAAATGAATATATTTACGTAATATCAAACTACATGATTAACGTGAAAAAGTCACTATTTTACCATATTTGAGGATTTTAACTTCAAATCATAGAGCGAGGTTTCGTATTATTTAGATCCAAGAAAAGACATATGACATTGTTGATTCTAATACAAATGATAAAACCTATGTGTTTTCATTACAATTAACTAAAATGTTCCAGATTTTCCGTTTATATTACCGAATGAAGATGTACACGAAATCCGCTCTATTCCGGCTGAAACGTCGATATATGCAATAAAAACAGAACTTCTCCCCTTTTCAATATCTTACTCAGTATTTTAACGAGAAACAAATAGTTGATTGAAAATGAAGTATTTAAGGTTATTTTATAATCAATTATGTGTTTGCATCATTTTTATCGTATATATAATGAATTAATACCCATAGACTGAAAATTCTAAAAAACGTGGAAAAACGGCAAAATATTGCCTAATTCGATGTTTTGTTTAAATCACATAAATGAAAAGGGGATGATAAACGTCAAAATATTGCTAAATTCGATGATTTTTCATACGAAACAAATTGCAAGAAAACTTGCTTAAAATGCAATATTATGCGAAATTCTGAGATGTGAAAGCCAAATCACATATCGTGGTACTAAAATGAAATAATATCGAAATATTGGTAAAAATGAATATATTTAAGTAATATCAAACTACATGAAAAACAGTAAAAAGTCACTATTTAACCATATTTGAAGATTTTAACTTCAAATCATAACGAGAAACAAATGGTTGATTGAAAATGAAGTATTTAAGGTTAATTTCTAATCAATTATGTGTTTGCATCATTTTTATCGTATATATAATGAATTAATAACAATAAACTGAAAATTCACAAAAACGTGGAAAAACGGCAAATTATTGTCTAATTCGAGGATATTTTGTTTAAATCACATAGAGGAAAAGGGGATGATAAACGTCAAAATATTGCTAAATTCGATGATTTTTCGTTCGAAACAAAATGCAAGAAAACTTGCTTAAAATGCAATATTATGCGACATTCTGAGATTTGATGGCCAAATCACATATCGTGATACAACATGAAATAGTATCGAAATATTGGTAAAAATGAATATATTTACGTAATATCAAACTACATGATCAACGTGAAAAATTCACTATTTTACCATATTTGAGGATTTTAATTTCAAATCATAGAGCAAGGTTTTGTATTATTTAGATCCAAGAAAAGATATATGACAATGTTGTTTGCAATACAAATGATAAAAAACAATGTGTTTTCATTAGAATTAACTAAAATGTTGTTGATTTTTCGTTTATATTAGCGATGGAAGATGTACACGAAAAATCGCTCTAATCCGGCTGAAACGTCGATATATGAAATAAAAACAGAACTCCCTTTTTCAATATCTTACTCAGTATTTTAACGAGAAACAAATAGGTGATTGAAAATGAAGTATTTAAGGTTATTATCTAATCAATTATGTGTTTGCATCATTTTTATCGTATATATAGTGAACTAATACCCATAGACTGAAAATTCACAAAAACCTGGAAGAACGGCAAAATATTGCCTAATTCGATGATATTTTGCTTAAATCACATAAAGGAAAAAGGGATGATAAACGTCAAAATATTCCTAAATTCGATGATTTTTCGTACAAAACAAAATGCAAGAAAACTTGCTTAAAGTGCAATATTATTCGACATTCTGAGATTTGAAGGCACATATCGTGATACAACATGAAATAGTATCAAAATATTGGTAAAAATGAATATATTTACGTAATATCAAACTACATGATCAACGTAAAAAATTCACTATTTTACCATATTTGAGGATTTTAACTTTTAATCATAGGGCGAGGTTTCGTATTATTTAGATCCATGAAAAGACATATGACAATGATGTTTCCAATACAAATGATAAAAAACAATGTGTTTTCATTAGAATTAACTAAAATGTTCATGATTTTCCGTTTATATTACCGATGGAAGATGTACACGTAAAACCGCTCTAATCCGGCTGAAACGTCGATATATGCAATAAAAACCGAACTTCTCCCCTTTTCAATATCCTACTCAGTATTTTAACGAGAAACAAATGGTTGATTGAAAATGAAGTATTTAAGGTTAATTTCTAATCAATTATGTGTTTGCATCATTTTTATCGTATATATAATGAATTAATAACAATAAACTGAAAATTCACAAAAACGTGGAAAAACGGCAAATTATTGCCTAATTCGAGGATATTTTGTTTAAATCACATAGAGGAAAAGGGGATGATAAACGTCAAAATATTGCCTAATTCGATGATTTTTCATTCGAAACAAAATGCAAGAAAACTTGCTTAAAGTGCAATATTATTCGACATTCTGAGATTTGAAGGCACATATCGTGATACAACATGAAATAGTATCAAAATATTGGTAAAAATGAATATATTTACGTAATATCAAACTACATGATCAACGTGAAAAATTCACTATTTTACCATATTTGAGGATTTTAATTTCAAATCATAGAGCAAGGTTTCGTATTATTTAGATCCAAGAAAAGACATATGACAATGTTGTTTCCAATACAAATGATAAAAAACAATGTGTTTTCATTAGAATTAACTAAAATGTTGTTGATTTTCCTTTTATATTACCGATGGAAGATGTACACGTAAAATCACTCTAATCCGGCTGAAACATCGATATATACAAAAAAACAGAACTCCCTTTTTCAATATCTTACGCAGTATTTTAACGAGAAACAAATAGTTGATTGAAAATGAAGTATTTAAGGTTATTATCTAATCAATTATGTGTTTGCATCATTTTTATCGTATATATAATGAACTAATACCCATAGACTGAAAATTCACAAAAACCTGGAAGAACGGCAAAATATTGCCTAATTCGATGATATTTTGCTTAAATCACATAAAGGAAAAAGGGATGATAAACGTCAAAATATTCCTAAATTCGATGATTTTTCGTACGAAACAAAATGCAAGAAAACTTGCTTAAAATGCAATATTATGCGACATTCTGAGATTTGAAGGCACATATCGTGATACAACATGAAATAGTATCAAAATATTGGTAAAAATGAGTATATTTACGTAATATCAAACTACATGATCAACGTGAAAAATTCACTATTTTACCATATTTGAGGATTTTAACTTCAAATCATAGGGCGAGGTTTCGTATTATTTAGATCAATGAAAAGACTGAAATGACAATGATGTTTCCAATACAAATGATAAAAAACAATGTGTTTTCATTAGAATTAACTAAAATGTTCATGATTTTCCGTTTATATTACCGATGGAAGATGTACACGTAAAACCGCTCTAATCCGGCTGAAACGTCGATATATGCAATAAAAACAGAACTTCTCCCCTTTTCAATATCTTACTCAGTATTTTAACGAGAAACAAATAGATGATTGAAAATGAAGTATTTAAGGTTACTATCTAATCAATTATGTGTTTGCATAATTTTTATCGTATATTTAATGAATTAATACCCATCGACTGAAAATTCACAAAAACGTAGAAAAACGGCAAAATATTGCTAAATTCGATGATTTTTCATACGAAACAAATTGCAAGAAAACTTGCTTAAAATGCAATATTATGCGACATTCTGAGATTTGAAGGCACATATCGTGATACAACATGAAATAGTATCAAAATATTGGTAAAAATGAATATATTTACGTAATATCAAACTACATGATCAACGTGAAAAATTCACTATTTTACCATATTTGAGGATTTTAATTTCAAATCATAGAGCAAGGTTTCGTATTATTTAGATCCAAGAAAAGACATATGACAATGTTGTTTCCAATACAAATGATAAAAAACAATGTGTTTTCATTAGAATTAACTAAAATGTTGTTGATTTTCCTTTTATATTACCGATGGAAGATGTACACGTAAAATCACTCTAATCCGGCTGAAACGTCGATATATACAAAAAAACAGAACTCCCTTTTTCAATATCTTACGCAGTATTTTAACGAGAAACAAATAGTTGATTGAAAATGAAGTATTTAAGGTTATTATCTAATCAATTATGTGTTTGCATCATTTTTATCGTATATATAATGAACTAATACCCATAGACTGAAAATTCACAAAAACCTGGAAGAACGGCAAAATATTGCCTAATTCGATGATATTTTGCTTAAATCACATAAAGGAAAAAGGGATGATAAACGTCAAAATATTCCTAAATTCGATGATTTTTCGTACGAAACAAAATGCAAGAAAACTTGCTTAAAATGCAATATTATGCGACATTCTGAGATTTGAAGGCACATATCGTGATACAACATGAAATAGTATCAAAATATTGGTAAAAATGAATATATTTACGTAATATCAAACTACATGATCAACGTGAAAAATTCACTATTTTACCATATTTGAGGATTTTAACTTCAAATCATAGGGCGAGGTTTCGTATTATTTAGATCCATGAAAAGACATATGACAATGATGTTTCCAATACAAATGATAAAAAACAATGTGTTTTCATTAGAATTAACTAAAATTTTCATGATTTTCCGTTTATATTACCGATGGAAGATGTACACGTAAAACCGCTCTAATCCGGCTGAAACGTCGATATATGCAATAAAAACCGAACTTCTCCCCTTTTCAATATCCTACTCAGTATTTTAACGAGAAACAAATGGTTGATTGAAAATGAAGTATTTAAGGTTAATTTCTAATCAATTATGTGTTTGCATGATTTTTATCGTATATATAATGAATTAATAACAATAAACTGAGAATTCACAAAAACCTGGAAGAACGGCAAAATATTGCCTAATTCGATGATATTTTGCTAAAATCACATAAAGGAAAAAGGGATGATAAATGTTAAAATATTCCTATATTCGATGATTTTTCGTACGAAACAAAATGCAAGAAAACTTGCTTAAAATGCAATATTATGCGACATTCTGAGATTTAAAGGCCAAATCACATATCGTGATACAACATGAAATAGTATCGAAATATTGGTAAAAAATGAATATATATATACATAATATCAAACTACATGATCAACGTGAAAAATTCACAATTTTACCATATTTGAGGATTTTAATTTCAAATCATAGAGCAAGGTTTCGTATTATTTAGATCCAAGAAAAGACATATGACAATGTTGTTTCCAATACAAATGATAAAAAACAATGTGTTTTCATTAGAATTAACTAAAATGTTGTTGATTTTCCGTTTATATTACCGATGGAAGATGTACACGTAAAATCACTCTAATCCGATTGAAACGTCGATATATACAATAAAAACAGAACTCCCTTTTTCAATATCTTACGCAGTATTTTAACGAGAAACAAATAGTTGATTGAAAATGAAGTATTTAAGGTTATTATCTAATCAATTATGTGTTTGCATCATTTTTATCGTATATATAATGAACTAATACCCATAGACTGAAAATTCACAAAAACCTGGAAGAACGGCAAAATATTGCCTAATTCGATGATATTTTGCTTAAATCACATAAAGGAAAAAGGGATGATAAACGTCAAAATATTCCTAAATTCGATGATTTTTCGTACGAAACAAAATGCAAGAAAACTTGCTTAAAATGCAATATTATGCGACATTCTGAGATTTGAAGGCCAAACCATATATCGTGATACAACATGAAATAGTATCAAAATATTGGTAAAAATGAATATATTTACGTAATATCAAACTACATGATCAACGTGAAAAATTCACTGTTTTACCATATATGAGGATTTTAACTTCTAATCATAGAGCAAGGTTTCGCATTATTTAGATCCAAGGAAAGACATATGACAATGTTGTTTCCAATACAAATGATAAAAATCAATGTGTTTTCATTAGAAATAACTAAAATGTTGTTGATTTTCCGTTTATATTACCGATGGAAGATGTACACGTAAAACCGCTCTAATCCGGCTGAAACGTCGATATATGCAATAAAAACAGAACTTCTCCCCTTTTCAATATCTTACTCAGTATTTTAACGAGAAACAAATAGATGATTGAAAATGAAGTATTTAAGGTTACTATCTAATCAATTATGTGTTTGCATAATTTTTATCGTATATTTAATGAATTAATACCCATCGACTGAAAATTCACAAAAACGTAGAAAAACGGCAAAATATTGCGTAATTCGATGATATTTTGTTTAAATCACATAAAGGAAAAGGGGATGATAAACGTCAAAATATTGCTAAATTCGATGATTTTTCATACGAAACAAATTGCAAGAAAACTTGCTTAAAATGCAATATTATGCGACATTCTGAGATTTGAAGGCACATATCGTGATACAACATGAAATAGTATCAAAATATTGGTAAAAATGAATATATTTACGTAATATCAAACTACATGATCAACGTGAAAAATTCACTATTTTACCATATTTGAGGATTTTAACTTCAAATCATAGAGCGAGGTTTCGTATTATTTAGATCCATGAAAAGACATATGACAATGATGTTTCCAATACAAATGATAAAAAACAATGTGTTTTCATTAGAATTAACTAAAATGTTCATGATTTTCCGTTTATATTACCGATGGAAGATGTACACGTAAAACCGCTCTAATCCGGCTGAAACGTCGATATATGCAATAAAAACCGAACTTTTCCCCTTTTCAATATCCTACTCAGTATTTTAACGAGAAACAAATGGTTGATTGAAAATGAAGTATTTAAGGTTAATTTCTAATCAATTATGTGTTTGCATCATTTTTATCGTATATATAATGAATTAATAACAATAAACTGGAAATTCACAAAAACGTGGAAAAACGGCAAATTATTGCCTAATTCGAGGATATTTTGTTTAAATCACATAGAGGAAAAGGGGATGATAAACGTCAAAATATTGCTAAATTCGATGATTTTTCGTTCGAAACAAAATGCAAGAAAACTTGCTTAAAATGCAATATTATGCGACATTCTGAGATTTGAAGGCCAAATCACATATCGTGATACAACATGAAATAGTATCGAAATATTGGTAAAAAATGAATATATTTACATAATATCAAACTACATGATCAACGTGAAAAATTCACTATTTTACCATATTTGAGGATTTTAATTTCAAATCATAGAGCAAGGTTTCGTATTATTTAGATCCAAGAAAAGACATATGAAAATGTTGTTTCCAATACAAATGATAAAAAACAATGTGTTTTCATTAGAATTAACGAAAATGTTGTTGATTTTCCGTTTATATTACCGATGGAAGATGTACACGTAAAATCACTCTAATCCGGCTGAAACGTCGATATATGCAATAAAAACAACTCCCTTTTTCAATATCTTACTCAGTATTTTAACGAGAAACAAATAGTTGATTGAAAATGAAGTATTTAAGGTTATTATCTAATCAATTATGTGTTTGCCTCATTTTTATCGTATATATAATGAACTAATACCCATAGACTGAAAATTCACAAAAACCTGGAAGAACGGCAAAATATTGCCTAATTCGATGATATTTTGCTTAAATCACATAAAGGAAAAAGGGATGATAAACGTCAAAATATTCCTAAATTCGATGATTTTTCGTACGAAACAAAATGCAAGAAAACTTGCTTAAAATGCAATATTATGCGACATTCTGAGATTTGAAGGCCAAACCACATATCGTGATACAACATGAAATAGTATCAAAATATTGGTAAAAATGAATATATTTACGTAATATCAAACTACATGATCAACGTGAAAAATTCACTATTTTACCATATTTGAGGATTTTAACTTCAAATCATAGAGCAAGGTTTCGCATTATTTAGATCCAAGGAAAGACATATGACAATGTTGTTTCCAATACAAATGATAAAAATCAATGTGTTTTCATTAGAAATAACTAAAATGTTGTTGATTTTCCGTTTATATTACCGATGGAAGATGTACACGTAAAACCGCTCTAATCCGGCTGAAACGTCGATATATGCAATAAAAACAGAACTTCTCCCCTTTTCAATATCTTACTCAGTATTTTAACGAGAAACAAATAGATGATTGAAAATGAAGTATTTAAGGTTACTATCTAATCAATTATGTGTTTGCATAATTTTTATCGTATATTTAATGAATTAATACCCATCGACTGAAAATTCACAAAAACGTAGAAAAACGGCAAAATATTGCGTAATTCGATGATATTTTGTTTAAATCACATAAAGGAAAAGGGGATGAAAAACGTCAAAATATTGCTAAATTCGATGATTTTTCATACGAAACAAATTGCAAGAAAACTTGCTTAAAATGCAATATTATGCGACATTCTGAGATTTGAAGGCACATATCGTGATACACCATGAAATAGTATCAAAATATTGGTAAAAATGAATATATTTACGTAATATCAAACTACATGATCAACGTGAAAAATTCACTATTTTACCATATATGAGGATTTTAACTTCAAATCATAGGGCGAGGTTTCGTATTATTTAGATCCATGAAAAGACATATGACAATGATGTTTCCAATACAAATGATAAAAAACAATGTGTTTTCATTAGAATTAACTAAAATGTTCATGATTTTCCGTTTATATTACCGATGGAAGATGTACACGTAAAACCGCTCTAATTCGGCTGAAACGTCGATATATGCAATAAAAACCGAACTTTTCCCCTTTTCAATATCCTACTCAGTATTTTAACGAGAAACAAATGGTTGATTGAAAATGAAGTATTTAAGGTTAATTTCTAATCAATTATGTGTTTGCATCATTTTTATCGTATATATAATGAATTAATAACAATAAACTGAAAATACACAAAAACGTGGAAAAACGGCAAATTATTGCCTAATTCGAGGATATTTTGTTTAAATCACATAGAGGAAAAGGGGATGATAAACGTCAAAATATTGCTAAACTCGATGATTTTTCGTTCGAAACAAAATGCAAGAAAACTTGCTTAAAATGCAATATTATGCGACATTCTGAGATTTGAAGGCCAAATCACATATCGTGATACAACATGAAATAGTATCGAAATATTGGTAAAAAATGAATTTATTTACATAATATCAAACTACATGATCAACGTGAAAAATTCCCTATTTTACCATATTTGAGGATTTTAATTTCAAATCATAGAGCAAGGTTTCGTATTATTTAGATCCAAGAAAAGACATATGACAATGTTGTTTCCAATACAAATGATAAAAAACAATGTGTTTTCATTAGAATTAACTAAAATGTTGTTGATTTTCCGTTTATATTACCGATGGAAGATGTACACGTAAAATCACTCTAATCCGGCTGAAACGTCGATATATACAATAAAAACAGAACTCCCTTTTTCAATATCTTACGCAGTATTTTAACGAGAAACAAATAGTTGATTGAAAATGAAGTATTTAAGGTTATTATCTAATCAATTATGTGTTTGCATCATTTTTATCGTATATATAATGAACTAATACCCATAGACTGAAAATTCACAAAAACCTGGAAGAACGGCAAAATATTGCCTAATTCGATGATATTTTGCTTAAATCACATAAAGGAAAAAGGGATGATAAACGTCAAAATATTCCTAAATTCGATGATTTTTTCGTACGAAACAAAATGCAAGAAAACTTGCTTAAAATGCAATATTATGCGACATTCTGAGATTTGAAGGCACATATCGCGATACAACATGAAATAGTATCAAAATATTGGTAAAAATGAGTATATTTACGTGATATCAAACTACATGATCAACGTGAAAAATTCACTATTTTACCATATTTGAGGATTTTAACTTCAAATCATAGGGCGAGGTTTCGTATTATTTAGATCAATGAAAAGACATATGACAATGATGTTTCCAATACAAATGATAAAAAACAATGTGTTTTCATTAGAATTAACTAAAATGTTTTTGATTTTCCGTTTATATTACCGATGGAAGATGTACACGTAAAACCGCTCTAATCCGGCTGAAACGTCGATATATGCAATAAAAACCGAACTTTTCCCCTTTTCAATAACCTACTCAGTGTTTTAACGAGAAACAAATGGTTGATTGAAAATGAAGTATTTAAGGTTAATTTCTAATCAATTATGTGTTGGCATCATTTTTATCATATATATAATGAATTAATAACAATAAACTAAAAATTCACAAAAACCTGGAAAAACGGCAAATTATTGCCTAATTCGAGGATATTTTGTTTAAATCACATAGAGGAAAAGGGGATGATAAACGTCAAAATATTGCTAAATTCGATGATTTTTCGTTCGAAACAAAATGCAAGAAAACTTGCTTAAAATGCAATATTATGCGACATTCTGAGATTTGAAGGCCAAATCACATATCGTGATACAACATGAAATAGTATCGAAATATTGGTAAAAAATTAATATATTTACGTAATATCAAACTACATGATCAACGTGAAAAAATCACTTTTTTACCATATTTGAGGATTTTAATTTCAAATCATAGAGCAAGGTTTCGTATTATTTAGATCCAAGAAAAGACATATGACAATGTTGTTTCCAATACAAATGATAAAAAACAATGTGTTTTCATTAGAATTAACTAAAATGTTGTTGATTTTGCGTTTATATTACCAATGTAAACGTAAAATCGCTCTAATCCGGCTCAAACGTCGATATATGCAATAAAAATCGAACTTCTTCTCTTTTTAATATCTTACTCAGTATTTTAACGGGAAACAAATAGTTGATTGACAACGAAGTATTTAAAGTTATTATCTAATCAATTATGTGTTTGCATCATTTTTATCGTATATATAATGATTTAATACCCATAAACTGAAAATTCACATAAACGTGGAAACACGGCAAAATATTGCCTAATTCGATGATATTTTGTTTAAATCACATAAAGGAAAAGGGGATGATAAACTTCAAAATATTGGTAAATTCGATGATTTTTCGTTCGAAGCTTAATGCAAGAAAACTTGCTTAAAATGCAATATTATGCGAAATTCAGAGATTTGAAAGCCAAATCACATATCGTGATACTACATGAAATAGTATCGAAATATTGGTAAAAATGAATATATTTACGTAATATCAAACTACATGAAAAACGTGAAAAAATCACTATTTTACAATATTTGAGGATTTTAACTTCAAATCATAGAGCGAGGTTTCGTATTATTTAGATCCAAGAAAAGACATATGACAATGTTGTTTCCAATACAAATGATAAAACCAATGTGTTTTCATTAGAATTAACTAAAATGTTCATGATTTTCCGTTTATATTACCGATGGAAGATGTACACGTAAAACCGCTCTAATCCGGCTGAAACGTCGATATATGCAATAAAAACCGAACTTCTCCTCTTTTCATTATCCTACTCAGTATTTTAACGAGAAACAAATGGTTGATCGAAAATGAAGTATTTAAGGTTATTATCTAATCAATTATGTGTTTGCATCATTTTTATCGTATATATATTGAATTAATACCCATAAACTGAAAATTCACATAAACGTGGAAACACGGCAAAATATTGCCTAATTCGATGATATTTTGTTTAAATCATATAGAAGAAAAAAGGATGATAAACGTCAAAATATTGCTAAATTCGATGATTTTTCGTATGAAACAAAATGAAAGAAAACTTGCTTAAAATGCAATATTATGCGACATTCTGAGATTTGAAGGCCAAATCACATATCGTGATACTACATGAAATAGTATCGAAATATTGGTAAAAATGAATATATTTACGTAATATCAAACTACATGATTAACGTGAAAAAGTCACTATTTTACCATATTTGAGGATTTTAACTTCAAATCATAGAGCGAGGTTTCGTATTATTTAGATCCAAGAAAAGACATATGACAATGTTGTTTCCAATACAAATGATAAAAATCAATGTATTTTCATTAGAATTAACTAAAATGTTGTTGATTTTCCGTTTATGTTACTGATGGAAGATGTATACGAAATCCGCTCTATTCCGGCTGAAACGTCGATATATGCAATAAAAACAGAACTTCTCCCCTTTTCAATATCTTACTCAGTACTTTAACGAGAAACAAATAGTTGATTGAAAATGAAGTATTTAAGGTTATTATATAATCAATTATGTGTTTGCATCATTTCTATCGTATATATAATGAATTAATACCCATAGACTGAAAATTCACAAAAACCTGGATGAACGGCAAAATATTGCCTAATTCTTTGATATTTTGCTTAAATCACTTAAAGGAATAGGGGATGATAAACGTCAAAATATTGCTAAATTCGATGGTTTTTCGTACGAAACAAAATGCCAGAAAACATGCTTAAAATGCAATATTATGCGAAATTCTGATATTTGAAAGCCAAATCACATATCGTGATACTACATGAAATAGTATCAAAATATTGGTAAAAATGAATATATTTACGTAATATCAAACTACATGAAAAACGTGAAAATTCACTATTTTTCCATATTTGAGGATTTTAACTTCAAATCATAGAGCGAGGTTTCGTATTATTTAGATCCAAGAAAAGACATATGACACTGTTGTTTCCAATACAAATGATAAAACCAATGTGTTTTCATTAGAATTAACTAAAATGTTGTTGATTTTCCGTTTATATTACCGATGGAAGATGTACACGTAAAACCGCTCTAATCCGGCTGAAACGTCGATATATGCAATAAAAACCGAACTTCTCCCCTTTTCAATATCCTACTCAGTATTTTAACGAGAAACAAATGGTTGATTGGAAATAAAGTATTTAAGGTTAATTTATAATCAATTATGTGTTTGCATCATTTTTATCGTATATATAATGAATTAATAACAACATACTGAAAATTCATAAAAACGTGGAAAAATGGCAAATTATTGCCTAATTCGAGGATATTTTGTTTAAATCACATAGAGGAAAAGGGGATGATAAACGTCAAAATATTGCTAAATTCGATGATTTTTTGTTCGAAACAAATTGCAAGAAAACTTGCTTAAAATGCAATATTATGCGACATTCTGAGATTTGAAGGCCAAATCACATATCGTGATACAACATGAAATAGTTTCGAAATATTGGTAAAAATGAATATATTTACGTAATATCAAACTACATGATCAACGTGAAAAATTCACTATTTTTACCATATTTGAGGATTTTAATTTCAAATCATAGAGCAAGGTTTCGTATTATTTAGATCCTAGAAAAGACATATGACAATGTTGTTTCCAATACAAATGATAAAAAACAATGTGTTTTCATTAGAATTAACTAAAATGTTGTTGATTTTCCGTTTATATTACCGATGGAAGATGTACACGTAAAATCGCTCTAATCCGGCTGAAACGTCGATATATGCAATAAAAACAGAACTCCCTTTTTCAATATCTTAATCAGTATTTTAACGAGAAACAAATAGTTGATTGAAAATGAAGTATTTAAGGTTATTATCTAATCAATTATGTGTTTGCAACATTTTTATCGTATATATAATGAACTAATACCCATAATCTGAAAATTTACAAAAAACGTGGAAAAACCGCAAAATATTGCCTAATTATTTGATATTTTGTTCAAATCACATAGAGGAAAAGGGGATGATAAACGTCAAAATATTGCTAAATTCGATGATTTTTCGTACGAAACAAAATGCAAGAAAACTTGCTTAAAATGCAATATTATGCGACATTCTGAGATTTGAAGGCCAAATCACATATCGTGATACTACATGAAATAGTATCGAAATATTGGTAAAAATGAATATATTTACGTAATATCAAACTACATGATTAATGTGAAAAAGTCACTATTTTACCATTTTTGAGGATTTTAACTTCAAATCATAGAGCGAGGTTTCGTATTATTTAGATCCAAGAAAAGACATATGACAATGTTGTTTCCAATACAAATGATAAAAATCAATGTATTTTCATTAGAATTAACTAAAATGTTCCAGATTTTCCGTTTATATTACCGATGGAAGATGTACACGAAATCCGCTCTATTCCGGCTGAAACGTCGATATATGCAATATAACAGAACTTCTCCCCTTTTAAATATCTTACTCAGTATTTTAACGAGAAACAAATAGTTGATTGAAAATGAAGTATTTAAGGTTATTATATAATCAATTATGTGTTTGCATCATTTTTATCGTATATATAATGAATTAATACCCTTAGGCTGAAAATTAAAAAAAAACGTGGAAAAACGGCAAAATATTGCCAAATTCGATGTTTTGTTTAAATCACATAAAGGAAAAGGGGATGATAAACGTCAAAATATTGCTAAATTCGATGATTTTTCGTACGAAACAAAATGCAAGAAAACATGCTAAAAATGCAATATTATGCGAAATTCTGATATTTGAAAGACAAATCACATATCGTGATACTACATGAAATAGTATCGAAATATTGGTAAAAATGAATATATTTACGTAATATCAAACTACATGATTAATGTGAAAAAGTCACTATTTTACCATATTTGAGGATTTTAACTTCAAATCATAGAGCGAGGTTTCGTATTATTTAGATCCAAGAAAAGACATATGACAATGTTGTTTCCAATACAAATGATAAAAATCAATGTATTTTCATTCGAATTAACTAAAATGTTCCAGATTTTCCGTTTATATTACCAATGGAAGATGTACACGAAATCCGCTCTATTCCAGCTGAAACGTCGATATATGCAATAGAAACAGAACTTCTCCCCTTTTCAATATCTTACTCAGTATTTTAACGAAAAACAAATAGTTGATCGAAAATGAAGTATTTAAGGTTATTATATAATCAATTATGTGTTTCCATCATTTTTATCGTATATATAATGAATTAATACCCATAGACTGAAAATTCAAAAAAACGTGGAAAAACGGCAAAATATTGCCTAATTCAATGATATTTTGTTTAAATCACATAAAGGAATAAGGGATGATAAACGTCAAAATATTGCTAAATTCGATGATTTTTCATACGAAACAAATTGCCAGAAAAATTGCTTAAAATGCAATATTATGCGAAATTCTGAGATGTGAAAGCCAAATCACATATCGTGGTACTACATGAAATAGTATCGAAATATTGGTAAAATTGAATATATTTAAGTAATATCAAACTACATGAAAAACAGTAAAAGGTCACTATTTTACCATATTTGAAGATTTTAACTTCAAATCATAGAGCGAATTTTCGTATTATTTAGATCCAAGAAAAGACATATGACATATGTCTTTTCATATGATGTTGAAGACATATGATGTTGTTTCCAATACAAATGATAAAACCAATGTATTTTCATTAGAATTAACTAAAATGTTCATGATTTTCCGATTATATTACCGATGGAAGATGTACGCGAAAACCACTCTATTCCGGCTGAAAAGTCGATATAAGCAATAAAAACAGAACTTCCCCCTTTTTCAATATCTTACTCAGTATTTTAACGAGAAACAAATAGTTGATTGAAAATGAAGTATTTAAGGTTATTATCTAATCAATTATGTGTTTGCATCATTTTTATCGTATATATAATGAATTAATACCCATAAACTGAAAATTAACAAAAACCTGGAAAAACGGCAAAATATTGCCTAATTCGAGGATATTTTGCTTAAATCACATAAAGGAAAAGGGGACGATAAACGTCAAAATATTGGTAAATTCGATGATTTTTCGTACGAAACAAAATGCAAGAAAACTTGCTTAAAATGCAATATTATGAGACATTCCGAGATTTGAAGGGCAAATCACATATCGTGATACTACATGAAATAGTATCGAAATATTGGTAAAAATGAATATATTTACGAAATATCAAACTACATGATTAACGTGAAAAAGTCACTATTTTACCATATTTGAGGATTTTAACTTCAAATCATAGAGCGAGGTTTCGTATTATTTAGATCCAAGAAAAGACATATGACACTGTTGTTTCCAATACAAATGATAAAACCAATGTGTTTTCATTAGAATTAACTAAAATGTTCATGATTTTCCGTTTATATTACTGATGGAAGATGTACACGTAAAACCGCTCTAATCCGGCTGAAACGTCGATATATGCAATAAAAACCGAACTTCTCCCCTTTTCAATATCCTAATCAGTATTTTAACGAGAAACAAATGGTTGATTGGAAATGAAGTATTTAAGGATAATTTATAATCAATTATGTGTTTGCATCATTTTTATCGTATATATAATGAATTAATAACAACATACTGAAAATTCATAAAAACGTGGAAAAATGGCAAATTATTGCCTAATTCGAGGATATTTTGTTTAAATCACATAGAGGAAAAGGGGATGATAAACGTCAAAATATTGCTAAATTCGATGATTTTTTGTTCGAAACAAAATGCAAGAAAACTTGCTTAAAATGCAATATTATGCGACATTCTGAGATTTGAAGGCCAAATCACATATCGTGATACAACATGAAATAGTTTCGAAATATTGGTAAAAATGAATATATTTACGTAATATCAAACTACATGATCAACGTGAAAAATTCACTATTTTTACCATATTTGAGGATTTTAATTTCAAATCATAGAGCAAGGTTTCGTATTATTTAGATCCTAGAAAAGACATATGACAATGTTGTTTCCAATACAAATGATAAAAAACAATGTGTTTTCATTAGAATTAACTAAAATGTTGTTGATTTTCCGTTTATATTACCGATGGAAGATGTACACGTAAAATCGCTCTAATCCGGCTGAAACGTCGATATATGCAATAAAAACAGAACTCCCTTTTTCAATATCTTACTCAGTATTTTAACGAGAAACAAATAGTTGATTGAAAATGAAGTATTTAAGGTTATTATCTAATCAATTATGTGTTTGCAACATTTTTATCGTATATATAATGAACTAATACCCATAATCTGAAAATTCACAAAAAACGTGGAAAAACCGCAAAATATTGCCTAATTTTTTTATATTTTGTTCAAATCACATAGAGGAAAAGGGGATGATAAACGTCAAAATATTGCTAAATTCGATGATTTTTCGTACGAAACAAAATGCAAGAAAACTTGCTTAAAATGCAATATTATGCGACATTCTGAGATTTGAAGGCCAAATCACATATCGTGATACTACATGAAATAGTATCGAAATATTGGTAAAAATGAATATATTTACGTAATATCAAACTACATGATTAATGTGAAAAAGTCACTATTTTACCATTTTTGAGGATTTTAACTTCAAATCATAGAGCGAGGTTTCGTATTATTTAGATCCAAGAAAAGACATATGACAATGTTGTTTCCAATACAAATGATAAAAATCAATGTATTTTCATTAGAATTAACTAAAATGTTCCAGATTTTCCGTTTATATTACCGATGGAAGATGTACACGAAATCCGCTCTATTCCGGCTGAAACGTCGATATATGCAATATAACAGAACTTCTCCCCATTTCAATATCTTACTCAGTATTTTAACGAGAAACAAATAGTTGATTGAAAATGAAGTATTTAAGGTTATTATATAATCAATTATGTGTTTGCATCATTTTTATCGTATATATAATGAATTAATACCCATAGGCTGAAAATTAAAAAAAAACGTGGAAAAACGGCAAAATATTGCCAAATTCGATGTTTTGTTTAAATCACATAAAGGAAAAGGGGATGATAAACGTCAAAATATTGCTAAATTCGATGATTTTTCGTACGAAACAAAATGCAAGAAAACATGCTAAAAATGCAATATTATGCGAAATTCTGATATTTGAAAGCCAAATCACATATCGTGATACTACATGAAATTGTATCGAAATATTGGTAAAAATGAATATATTTACGTAACATCAAACTACATGAAAAACGTGAAAAAATCACTATTTTACCATATTTGAGGATTTTAACTTCAAATCATAGAGCGAGGTTTCGTAATATTTAGATCCAAGAAAAGACATATGACAATGTTGCTTCCAATAAAAATGATAAACCAATGTATTTTCATTAGAATTAACTAAAATGTTCATGATTTTCCGTTTATATTACCGATGGAAGATGTACACGTAAAACCGCTCTAATCCGGCTGAAACGTCGATATATGCAATAAAAACAGAACTTCTCCCCTTTTAAATATCTTACTCAGTATTTTAACGAGAAACAAATAGATGATTGAAAATGAAGTATTTAAGGTTACTATCTAATCAATTATGTGTTTGCATAATTTTTTTCGTATATATAATGAATTAATACCCATAAACTGAAAATTCACAAAAACCTGGAAAAACGGCAAAATATTGCCTAATTCGATGATATTTTGCTTAAATCACATAAAGGAAAAGGGGACGATAAACGTCAAAATATAGCTAAATTCGATGATTTTTCGTACGAAACAAAATGCAAGAAAACTTGCTTAAAATGCAATATTATGCGACATTCTGAGATTTGAAGGCCAAATCACATATCGTGATACTACATGAAATAGTATCGAAATATTGGTAAAAATGAATATATTTACGTAATATCAAACTACATGATTAATGTGAAAAAGTCACTATTTTACCATATTTGAGGATTTTAACTTCAAATCATAGAGCGAGGTTTCGTATTATTTAGATCCAAGAAAAGACATATGACAATGTTGTTTCCAATACAAATGATAAAAATCAATGTATTTTCATTAGAATTAACTAAAATGTTCCAGATTTTCCGTTTATATTACCAATGGAAGATGTACACGAAATCCGCTCTATTCCGGCTGAAACGTCGATATATGCAATAGAAACAGAACTTCTCCCCTTTTCAATATCTTACTCAGTATTTTAACGAGAAACAAATAGTTGATTGAAAATGAAGTATTTAAGGTTATTATATAATCAATTATGTGTTTCCATCATTTTTATCGTATATATAATGAATTAATACCCATAGACTGAAAATTCACAAAAACGTGGAAAAACGGCAAAATATTGCCTAATTCAATGATATTTTGTTTAAATCACATAAAGGAATAGGGGATGATAAACGTCAAAATATTGCTAAATTCGATGATTTTTCATACGAAACAAATTGCAAGAAAACTTGCTTAAAATGCAATATTATGCGAAATTCTGAGATGTGAAAGCCAAATCACATATCGTGGTACTACATGAAATAGTATCGAAATATTGGTAAAATTGAATATATTTAAGTAATATCAAACTACATGAAAAACAGTAAAAGGTCACTATTTTACCATATTTGAAGATTTTAACTTCAAATCATAGAGCGAATTTTCGTATTATTTAGATCCAAGAAAAGACATATGACATATGTCTTTTCATATGATGTTGAAGACATATGATGTTGTTTCCAATACAAATGATAAAACCAATGTATTTTCATTAGAATTAACTAAAATGTTCATGATTTTCCGATTATATTACCGATGGAAGATGTACACGAAAACCGCTCTATTCCGGCTGAAAAGTCGATATAAGCAATAAAAACAGAACTTCTCCCTTTTTCAATAGCTTACTCAGTATTTTAATGAGAAACAAATAGTTGATTGAAAATGAAGTATTTAAGGTTGTTATCTAATCAATTATGTGTTTGCATCATTTTTATCGTATATATAATGAATTAATACCCATAAACTGAAAATTAACAAAAACCTGGAAAAACGGCAAAATATTGCCTAATTCGAGGATATTTTGCTTAAATCACATAAAGGAAAAGGGGACGATAAACGTCAAAATATTGGTAAATTCGATGATTTTTCGTACGAAACAAAATGCAAGAAAACTTGCTTAAAATGCAATATTATGAGACATTCCGAGATTTGAAGGGCAAATCACATATCGTGATACTACATGAAATAGTATCGAAATATTGGTAAAAATGAATATATTTACGAAATATCAAACTACATGATTAACGTGAAAAAGTCACTATTTTACCATATTTGAGGATTTTAACTTCAAATCATAGAGCGAGGTTTCGTATTATTTAGATCCAAGAAAAGACATATGACAATGTTGTTTCCAATACAAATGATAAAAAACAATGTGTTTTCATTAGAATTAACTAAAATGTTGTTGATTTTCCGTTTATATTACCGATGGAAGATGTACACGTAAAACCGCTCTAATCCGGCTGAAACGTCGATATATGCAATAAAAACCGAACTTCTCCTCTTTTCAATATCCTACTCAGTATTTTAACGAGAAACAAATGGTTGATTGAAAATGAAGTATTTAAGGTTATTATCTAATCAATTATGTGTTTGCATCATTTTTATCGTATATATATTGAATTAATACCCATAAACTGAAAATTCACAAAAACGTGGAAAAAACGGCAAAATATTGCCTAATTCGATGATATTTTGTTTAAATCACATAGAAGAAAAAAGGATGATAAACGTCAAAATATTGCTAAATTCGATGATTTTTCGTATGAAACAAAATGAAAGAAAACTTGCTTAAAATGCAATATTATGCGACATTCTGAGATTTGAAGGCCAAATCACATATCGTGATACTACATGAAATAGTATCGAAATATTGGTAAAAATGAATATATTTACGTATTATCAAACTACATGATTAACGTGAAAAAGTCACTATTTTACCATATTTGAGGATTTTAACTTCAAATCATAGAGCGAGGTTTCGTATTATTTAGATCCAAGAAAAGACATATGACAATGTTGTTTCCAATACAAATGATAAAAATCAATGTATTTTCATTAGAATTAACTAAAATGTTGTTGATTTTCCGTTTATGTTACTGATGGAAGATGTATACGAAATCCGCTCTATTCCGGCTGAAACGTCAATATATGCAATAAAAACAGAACTTCTCCCCTTTTCAATATCTTACTCAGTACTTTAACGAGAAACAAATAGTTGATTGAAAATGAAGTATTTAAGGTTATTATATAATCAATTATGTGTTTGCATCATTTTTATCGTATATATAATGAATTAATACCCATAGACTGAAAATTCACAAAAACCTGGATGAACGGCAAAATATTACCTAATTCGTTGATATTTTGCTTAAATCACTTAAAGGAAAAGGGGATGATAAACGTCAAAATATTGCTAAATTCGATGATTTTTCGTACGAAACAAAATGCAAGAAAACATGCTTAAAATGCAATATTATGCGAAATTCTGATATTTGAAAGCCAAATCACATATCGTGATACTACATGAAATAGTATCGAAATATTGGTAAAAATGAATATATTTACGTAATATCAAACTACATGATTAACGTGAAAAAATCACTATTTTACCATATTTGAGGATTTTAACTTCAAATCATAGAGCGAGGTTTCGTAATATTTAGATCCAAGAAAAGACATATGACAATGTTGCTTCCAATAAAAATGATAAACCAATGTATTTTCATTAGAATTAACTAAAATGTTCATGATTTTCCGTTTATATTACCGATGGAAGATGTACACGTAAAACCGCTCTAATCCGGCTGAAACGTCGATATATGCAATAAAAACAGAACTTCTCCCTTTTAAATATCTTACTCAGTATTTTAACGAGAAACAAATAGATGATTGAAAAAGAAGTATTTAAGGTTACTATCTAATCAATTATGTGTTTGCATAATTTTTTTCGTATATATAATGAATTAATACCCATAAACTGAAAATTCACAAAAACCTGGAAAAACGGCAAAATATTGCCTAATTCGATGATATTTTGCTTAAATCACATAAAGGAAAAGGGGACGATAAACGTCAAAATATAGCTAAATTCGATGATTTTTCGTACGAAACAAAATGCAAGAAAACTTGCTTAAAATGCAATATTATGCGACATTCTGAGATTTGAAGGCCAAATCACATATCGTGATACTACATGAAATAGTATCGAAATATTGGTAAAAATGAATATATTTACGTAATATCAAACTACATGATTAATGTGAAAAAGTCACTATTTTACCATATTTGAGGATTTTAACTTCAAATCATAGAGCGAGGTTTCGTATTATTTAGATCCAAGAAAAGACATATGACAATGTTGTTTCCAATACAAATGATAAAAATCAATGTATTTTCATTAGAATTAACTAAAATGTTCCAGAATTTCCGTTTATATTACCAATGGAAGATGTACACGAATTCCGCTCTATTCCGGCTGAAACGTCGATATATGCAATAGAAACAGAACTTCTCCCCTTTTCAATATCTTACTCAGTATTTTAACGAGAAACAAATAGTTGATTGAAAATGAAGTATTTAAGGTTATTATATAATCAATTATGTGTTTCCATCATTTTTATCGTATATATAATGAATTAATACCCATAGACTGAAAATTCACAAAAACGTGGAAAAACGGCAAAATATTGCCTAATTCAATGATATTTTGTTTAAATCACATAAAGGAATAGGGGATGATAAACGTCAAAATATTGCTAAATTCGATGATTTTTCATACGAAACAAATTGCAAGAAAACTTGCTTAAAATGCAATATTATGCGAAATTCTGAGATGTGAAAGCCAAATCACATATCGTGGTACTACATGAAATAGTATCGAAATATTGGTAAAATTGAATATATTTAAGTAATATCAAACTACATGAAAAACAGTAAAAGGTCACTATTTTACCATATTTGAAGATTTTAACTTCAAATCATAGAGCGAATTTTCGTATTATTTAGATCCAAGAAAAGACATATGACATATGTCTTTTCATATGATGTTGAAGACATATGATGTTGTTTCCAATACAAATGATAAAACCAATGTATTTTCATTAGAATTAACTAAAATGTTCATGATTTTCCGATTATATTACCGATGGAAGATGTACACGAAAACCGCTCTATTCCGGCTGAAAAGTCGATATAAGCAATAAAAACAGAACTTCTCCCTTTTTCAATAGCTTACTCAGTATTTTAACGAGAAACAAATAGTTGATTGAAAATGAAGTATTTAAGGTTGTTATCTAATCAATTATGTGTTTGCATCATTTTTATCGTATATATAATGAATTAATACCCATAAACTGAAAATTAACAAAAACCTGGAAAAACGGCAAAATATTGCCTAATTCGAGGATATTTTGCTTAAATCACATAAAGGAAAAGGGGACGATAAACGTCAAAATATTGGTAAATTCGATGATTTTTCGTACGAAACAAAATGCAAGAAAACTTGCTTAAAATGCAATATTATGAGACATTCCGAGATTTGAAGGGCAAATCACATATCGTGATACTACATGAAATAGTATCGAAATATTGGTAAAAATGAATATATTTACGAAATATCAAACTACATGATTAACGTGAAAAAGTCACTATTTTACCATATTTGAGGATTTTAACTTCAAATCATAGAGCGAGGTTTCGTATTATTTAGATCCAAGAAAAGACATATGACAATGTTGTTTCCAATACAAATGATAAAAAACAATGTGTTTTCATTAGAATTAACTAAAATGTTGTTGATTTTCCGTTTATATTACCGATGGAAGATGTACACGTAAAACCGCTCTAATCCGGCTGAAACGTCGATATATGCAATAAAAACCGAACTTCTCCTCTTTTCAATATCCTACTCAGTATTTTAACGAGAAACAAATGGTTGATTGAAAATGAAGTATTTAAGGTTATTATCTAATCAATTATGTGTTTGCATCATTTTTATCGTATATATATTGAATTAATACCCATAAACTGAAAATTCACAAAAACGTGGAAAAAACGGCAAAATATTGCCTAATTCGATGATATTTTGTTTAAATCACATAGAAGAAAAAAGGATGATAAACGTCAAAATATTGCTAAATTCGATGATTTTTCGTATGAAACAAAATGAAAGAAAACTTGCTTAAAATGCAATATTATGCGACATTCTGAGATTTGAAGGCCAAATCACATATCGTGATACTACATGAAATAGTATCGAAATATTGGTAAAAATGAATATATTTACGTATTATCAAACTACATGATTAACGTGAAAAAGTCACTATTTTACCATATTTGAGGATTTTAACTTCAAATCATAGAGCGAGGTTTCGTATTATTTAGATCCAAGAAAAGACATATGACAATGTTGTTTCCAATACAAATGATAAAAATCAATGTATTTTCATTAGAATTAACTAAAATGTTGTTGATTTTCCGTTTATGTTACTGATGGAAGATGTATACGAAATCCGCTCTATTCCGGCTGAAACGTCAATATATGCAATAAAAACAGAACTTCTCCCCTTTTCAATATCTTACTCAGTACTTTAACGAGAAACAAATAGTTGATTGAAAATGAAGTATTTAAGGTTATTATATAATCAATTATGTGTTTGCATCATTTTTATCGTATATATAATGAATTAATACCCATAGACTGAAAATTCACAAAAACCTGGATGAACGGCAAAATATTACCTAATTCGTTGATATTTTGCTTAAATCACTTAAAGGAAAAGGGGATGATAAACGTCAAAATATTGCTAAATTCGATGATTTTTCGTACGAAACAAAATGCAAGAAAACATGCTTAAAATGCAATATTATGCGAAATTCTGATATTTGAAAGCCAAATCACATATCGTGATACTACATGAAATAGTATCGAAATATTGGTAAAAATGAATATATTTACGTAATATCAAACTACATGATTAACGTGAAAAAATCACTATTTTACCATATTTGAGGATTTTAACTTCAAATCATAGAGCGAGGTTTCGTAATATTTAGATCCAAGAAAAGACATATGACAATGTTGCTTCCAATAAAAATGATAAACCAATGTATTTTCATTAGAATTAACTAAAATGTTCATGATTTTCCGTTTATATTACCGATGGAAGATGTACACGTAAAACCGCTCTAATCCGGCTGAAACGTCGATATATGCAATAAAAACAGAACTTCTCCCCTTTTAAATATCTTACTCAGTATTTTAACGAGAAACAAATAGATGATTGAAAAAGAAGTATTTAAGGTTACTATCTAATCAATTATGTGTTTGCATAATTTTTTTCGTATATATAATGAATTAATACCCATAAACTGAAAATTCACAAAAACCTGGAAAAACGGCAAAATATTGCCTAATTCGATGATATTTTGCTTAAATCACATAAAGGAAAAGGGGACGATAAACGTCAAAATATAGCTAAATTCGATGATTTTTCGTACGAAACAAAATGCAAGAAAACTTGCTTAAAATGCAATATTATGCGACATTCTGAGATTTGAAGGCCAAATCACATATCGTGATACTACATGAAATAGTATCGAAATATTGGTAAAAATGAATATATTTACGTAATATCAAACTACATGATTAATGTGAAAAACTCACTATTTTACCATATTTGAGGATTTTAACTTCAAATCATAGAGCGAGGTTTCGTATTATTTAGATCCAAGAAAAGACATATGACAATGTTGTTTCCAATACAAATGATAAAAATCAATGTATTTTCATTAGAATTAACTAAAATGTTCCAGATTTTCCGTTTATATTACCAATGGAAGATGTACACGAAATCCGCTCTATTCCGGCTGAAACGTCGATATATGCAATAGAAACAGAACCTCTCCCCGTTTCAATATCTTACTCAGTATTTTAACGAGAAACAAATAGTTGATTGAAAATGAAGTATTTAAGGTTATTATATAATCAATTATGTGTTTCCATCATTTTTATCGTATATATAATGAATTAATACCCATAGACTGAAAATTCAAAAAAACGTGGAAAAACGGCAAAATATTGCCTAATTCAATGATATTTTGTTTAAATCACATAAAGGAATAGGGGATGATAAACGTCAAAATATTGCTAAATTCGATGATTTTTCATACGAAACAAATTGCAAGAAAACTTGCTTAAAATGCAATATTATGCGAAATTCTGAGATGTGAAAGCCAAATCACATATCGTGGTACTACATGAAATAGTATCGAAATATTGGTAAAATTGAATATATTTAAGTAATATCAAACTACATGAAAAACAGTAAAAGGTCACTATTTTACCATATTTGAAGATTTTAACTTCAAATCATAGAGCGAATTTTCGTATTATTTAGATCCAAGAAAAGACATATGACATATGTCTTTTCATATGATGTTGAAGACATATGATGTTGTTTCCAATACAAATGATAAAACCAATGTATTTTCATTAGAATTAACTAAAATGTTCATGATTTTCCGATTATATTACCGATGGAAGATGTACACGAAAACCGCTCTATTCCGGCTGAAAAGTCGATATAAGCAATAAAAACAGAACTTCTCCCTTTTTCAATATCTTACTCAGTATTTTAACGAGAAACAAATAGTTGATTGAAAATGAAGTATTTAAGGTTGTTATCTAATCAATTATGTGTTTGCATCATTTTTATCGTATATATAATGAATTAATACCCATAAACTGAAAATTAACAAAAACCTGGAAAAACGGCAAAATATTGCCTAATTCGAGGATATTTTGCTTAAATCACATAAAGGAAAAGGGGACGATAAACGTCAAAATATTGGTAAATTCGATGATTTTTCGTACGAAACAAAATGCAAGAAAACTTGCTTAAAATGCAATATTATGAGACATTCCGAGATTTGAAGGGGCAAATCACATATCGTGATACTACCTGAAATAGTATCGAAATATTGGTAAAAATGAATATATTTACGAAATATCAAACTACATGATTAACGTGAAAAAGTCACTATTTTACCATATTTGAGGATTTTAACTTCAAATCATAGAGCGAGGTTTCGTATTATTTAGATCCAAGAAAAGACATATGACAATGTTGTTTCCAATACAAATGATAAAAAACAATGTGTTTTCATTAGAATTAACTAAAATGTTGTTGATTTTCCGTTTATATTACCGATGGAAGATGTACACGTAAAACCGCTCTAATCCGGCTGAAACGTCGATATATGCAATAAAAACCGAACTTCTCCTCTTTTCAATATCCTACTCAGTATTTTAACGAGAAACAAATGGTTGATTGAAAATGAAGTATTTAAGGTTATTATCTAATCAATTATGTGTTTGCATAATTTTTATCGTATATATATTGAATTAATACCCATAAACTGAAAATTCACAAAAACGTGGAAAAAACGGCAAAATATTGCCTAATTCGATGATATTTTGTTTAAATCACATAGAAGAAAAAAGGATGATAAACGTCAAAATATTGCTAAATTCGATGATTTTTCGTATGAAACAAAATGAAAGAAAACTTGCTTAAAATGCAATATTATGCGACATTCTGAGATTTGAAGGCCAAATCACATATCGTGATACTACATGAAATAGTATCGAAATATTGGTGAAAATGAATATATTTACGTATTATCAAACTACATGATTAACGTGAAAAAGTCACTATTTTACCATATTTGAGGATTTTAACTTCAAATCATAGAGCGAGGTTTCGTATTATTTAGATCCAAGAAAAGACATATGACAATGTTGTTTCCAATACAAATGATAAAAATCAATGTATTTTCATTAGAATTAACTAAAATGTTGTTGATTTTCCGTTTATGTTACTGATGGAAGATGTATACGAAATCCGCTCTATTCCGGCTGAAACGTCGATATATGCAATAAAAACAGAACTTCTCCCCTTTTCAATATCTTACTCAGTACTTTAACGAGAAACAAATAGTTGATTGAAAATGAAGTATTTAAGGTTATTATCTAATCAATTATGTGTTTGCAACATTTTTATCGTATATATAATGAACTAATACCCATAATCTGAAAATTCACAAAAAACGTGGAAAAACCGCAAAATATTGCCTAATTTTTTGATATTTTGTTCAAATCACGTAGAGGAAAAGGGGATGATAAACGTCAAAATATTGCTAAATTCGATGATTTTTCGTACGAAACAAAATGCAAGAAAACTTGCTTAAAATGCAATATTATGCGACATTCTGAGATTTGAAGGCCAAATCACATATCGTGATACTACATGAAATAGTATCGAAATATTGGTAAAAATGAATATATTTACGTAATATCAAACTACATGATTAATGTGAAAAAGTCACTATTTTACCATTTTTGAGGATTTTAACTTCAAATCATAGAGCGAGGTTTCGTAATATTTAGATCCAAGAAAAGACATATGACAATGTTGCTTCCAATAAAAATGATAAACCAATGTATTTTCATTAGAATTAACTAAAATGTTCATGATTTTCCGTTTATATTACCGATGGAAGATGTACACGTAAAACCGCTCTAATCCGGCTGAAACGTCGATATATGCAATAAAAACAGAACTTCTCCCCTTTTAAATATCTTACTCAGTATTTTAACGAGAAACAAATAGATGATTGAAAATGAAGTATTTAAGGTTACTATCTAATCAATTATGTGTTTGCATAATTTTTTTCGTATATATAATGAATTAATACCCATAAACTGAAAATTCACAAAAACCTGGAAAAACGGCAAAATATTGCCTAATTCGATGATATTTTCCTTAATTCACATAAAGGAAAAGGGGACGATAAACGTCAAAATATAGCTAAATTCGATGATTTTTCGTACGAAACAAAATGCAAGAAAACTTGCTAAAAATGCAATATTATGCGACATTCTGAGATTTGAAGGCCAAATCACATATCGTGATACTACATGAAATAGTATCGAAATATTGGTAAAAATGAATATATTTACGTAATATCAAACTACATGATTAATGTGAAAAAGTCACTATTTTACCATATTTGAGGATTTTAACTTCAAATCATAGAGCGAGGTTTCGTATTATTTAGATCCAAGAAAAGACATATGACAATGTTGTTTCCAATACAAATGATAAAAATCAATGTATTTTCATTAGAATTAACTAAAATGTTCCAGATTTTCCGTTTATATTACCAATGGAAGATGTACACTAAATCCGCTCTATTCCGGCTGAAACGTCGATATATGCAATAGAAACAGAACTTCTCCCCTTTTCAATATCTTACTCAGTATTTTAACGAGAAACAAATAGTTGATTGAAAATGAAGTATTTAAGGTTATTATATAATCAATTATGTGTTTCCATCATTTTTATCGTATATATAATGAATTAATACCCATAGACTGAAAATTCAAAAAAACGTGGAAAAACGGCAAAATATTGCCTAATTCAATGATATTTTGTTTAAATCACATAAAGGAATAGGGGATGATAAACGTCAAAATATTGCTAAATTCGATGATTTTTCATACGAAACAAATTGCAAGAAAACTTGCTTAAAATGCAATATTATGCGAAATTCTGAGATGTGAAAGCCAAATCACATATCGTGGTACTACATGAAATAGTATCGAAATATTGGTAAAATTGAATATATTTAAGTAATATCAAACTACATGAAAAACAGTAAAAGGTCACTATTTTACCATATTTGAAGATTTTAACTTCAAATCATAGAGCGAATTTTCGTATTATTTAGATCCAAGAAAAGACATATGACATATGTCTTTTCATATGATGTTGAAGACATATGATGTTGTTTCCAATACAAATGATAAAACCAATGTATTTTCATTAGAATTAACTAAAATGTTCATGATTTTCCGATTATATTACCGATGGAAGATGTACACGAAAACCGCTCTATTCCGGCTGAAAAGTCGATATAAGCAATAAAAACAGAACTTCTCCCTTTTTCAATATCTTACTCAGTATTTTAACGAGAAACAAATAGTTGATTGAAAATGAAGTATTTAAGGTTGTTATCTAATCAATTATGTGTTTGCATCATTTTTATCGTATATATAATGAATTAATACCCATAAACTGAAAATTAACAAAAACCTGGAAAAACGGCAAAATATTGCCTAATTCGAGGATATTTTGCTTAAATCACATAAAGGAAAAGGGGACGATAAACGTCAAAATATTGGTAAATTCGATGATTTTTCGTACGAAACAAAATGCAAGAAAACTTGCTTAAAATGCAATATTATGAGACATTCCGAGATTTGAAGGGCAAATCACATATCGTGATACTACATGAAATAGTATCGAAATATTGGTAAAAATGAATATATTTACGAAATATCAAACTACATGATTAACGTGAAAAAGTCACTATTTTACCATATTTGAGGATTTTAACTTCAAATCATAGAGCGAGGTTTCGTATTATTTAGATCCAAGAAAAGACATATGACAATGTTGTTTCCAATACAAATGATAAAAAACAATGTGTTTTCATTAGAATTAACTAAAATGTTGTTGATTTTCCGTTTATATTACCGATGGAAGATGTACACGTAAAACCGCTCTAATCCGGCTGAAACGTCGATATATGCAATAAAAACCGAACTTCTCCTCTTTTCAATATCCTACTCAGTATTTTAACGAGAAACAAATGGTTGATTGAAAATGAAGTATTTAAGGTTATTATCTAATCAATTATGTGTTTGCATCATTTTTATCGTATATATATTGAATTAATACCCATAAACTGAAAATTCACAAAAACGTGGAAAAAACGGCAAAATATTGCCTAATTCGATGATATTTTGTTTAAATCACATAAAGGAAAAGGGGATGATAAATTTCAAAATATTGCTAAATTCGATGATTTTTCGTACGAAGCAAAATTCAATAAAACTTGCTTAAAATGCAATATTATGCGAAATTCAGAGATTTGAAAGCCAAATCACATATCGTGATACTAAATGAAATAGTATCGAAATATTGGTAAAAATGAATATATTTACGTAATATCAAACTACATGAAAAACGTGAAAAAGTCACTATTTTACAATATTTGAGGATTTTAACTTCAAATCATAGAGCGAGGTTTCGTATTATTTAGATCAAAGAAAAGACATATGACAATGTTGTTTCCAATACAAATCATAAAACCAATGTGTTTTCATTAGAATTAACTAAAATGTTCATGATTTTCCGTTTATATTACCGATGGAAGATGTACACGTAAAACCGCTCTAATCCGGCTGAAACGTCGATATATGCAATAAAAACCGAACTTCTCCCCTTTTCAATATCCTACTCAGTATTTTAACGAGAAACAAATGGTTGATTGAAAATGAAGTATTTAAGGTTATTATCTAATCAATTATGTGTTTGCATCATTTTTATCGTATATATAATGAATTAATACCCATAGACTGAAAATTCACAAAAACGTGGAAAAACGGCAAAATATTGCCTAATTCGATGATGTTTTGTTTAAAACACATAAAGGAAAAGGGGATGACAAACGTCAAAATATTGCTAAATTCGATGATTTTTCGTACGAAACAAAATGCAAGAAAACATGCTTAAAATGCAATATTATGCGAAATTCTGAGATTTGAAAGCCAAATCACATATCGTGATACTACATGAAATAGTATCGAAATATTGGTAAAAATGAATATATTTAAGTAATATCAAACTACATGAAAAACGTGAAAAAAGTCACTATTTTACCATATTTGAGGATTTTAACTTCAAATCATAGAGCGAAGTTTCGTATTATTTAGATCCATGAAAACACATATGACAGTGTTGTTTCCAATACAAATGATAAAAATCAATGTGTTTTCATTAGAATTAACTAAAATGTTCCTGATTTTCCGTTTATATTACCGATGGAAGATGTACACGAAATCCGCTCTATTCCGGCTGAAACGTCGATATATGCAATAAAAACAGACCTTCTCCCCTTTTCAATATCTTACTCAGTATTTTAACGAGAATCAAATAGTTGATTGAAAATGAAGTATTTAAGGTTGTTATATAATCAATTATGTGTTTGCATCATTTTTATCGTATATATAATGAATTTATACCCATAGACTGAAAATTCACAAAAACGTGGAAAAACGGCAAAATATTGCCTAATTCGATGATATTTTGCTTAAATCACTTAAAGGAAAAGGGCATGATAAACGTCAAAATATTGCTAAATTCGATGATTTTTCGTTCGAAACAAAATGCAAGAAAACTTGCTTAAAATGCAATATTATGCGACATTCTGAGATTTGTTGGCCAAATCACATATCGTGATACAACATGAAATAGTATCGAAATATTGGTAAAAATGAATATATTTACGTAATATCAAACTCCATGATCAACGTGAAAAATTCACTATTTTACCATAATTGAGGATTTTAACTTCAAATCATAGAGCAAGGTTTCGTATTATTTAGATCCAAGAAAAGACATATGCCAATGTTGTTTCCAATACAAATGATAAAAAACAATGTGTTTTCATTAGAATTAACTAAAATGTTTTTGATTTTCCGTTTATATTACCGATGGAAGATGTACACGTAAAACCGCTCTAATCCGGCTAAAACGTCGATATATGCAATAAAAACCGAACTTCTCCCCTTTTCAATATCCTACTCAGTATTTTAACGAGAAACAAATGGTTGATTGAAAATGAAGTATTTAAGGTTAATTTCTAATCAATTATGTGTTTGCATCATTTTTATCGTATATATAATGAATTAATAACAAAAAACTGAAAATTCACAAAAACGTGGAAAAACGGCAAATTATTGCCTAATTCGAGGATATTTTGTTTAAATCACATAAAGGAAAAGGGGATGATAAACGTCAAAATATTCCTATATTCGATGATTTTTCGTACGAAACAAAATGCAAGAAAACTTGCTTAAAATGCAATATTATGCGACATTCTGAGATTTGAAGGCCAAATCACATATCGTGATACAACATGAAATAGTATCGAAATATTGGTAAAAATGAATATATTTACGTAATATCAAACTACATGATCAACGTGAAAAATTCACTATTTTACCATATTTGAGGATTTTAACTTCAAATCATAGAGCAAGGTTTCGTACTATTTAGATCCAAGAAAAGACATATGACAATGTTGTTTCCAATACAAATGATAAAAAACAATGTGTTTTCATTAGAATTAACTTAAATGTTGTTGATTTTCCGTTTATATTACCGATGGAAGATGTACACGTAAAATCAGTCTAATCCGGCTGAAACGTCGATATATGCAATAAAAACAGAACTCCCTTTTTCAATATCTTACTCAGTATTTTAACGAGAAACAAAAAGTTGATTGAAAATGAAGTATTTAAGGTTATTATCTAATCAACTATGTGTTTGCATCATTTTTATCGTATATATAATGAACTAATACCCATAGACTGAAAATTCACAAAAACCTGGAAGAACGGCAAAATATTGCCTAATTCGATGACATTTTGCTTAAATCACATGAAGGAAAAAGGGATGATAAACGTCAAAATATTCCTATATTCGATGATTTTTCGTACGAAACAAAATGCAAGAAAACTTGCTTAAAATGCAATATTATGCGACATTCTGAGATTTGAAGGACAAATCACATATCGTGATACAACATGAAAAAGTATCGAAATATTGGTAAAAATGAATATATTTACGTAATATCAAACTACATGATCAACGTGAAAAATTCACTATTTTACCATATATGAGGATTTTAACTTCAAATCATAGAGCAAGGTTTCGTACTATTTAGATCCAAGAAAAGACATATGACAATGTTGTTTCCAATACAAATGATAAAAAACAATGTGTTTTCATTAGAATTAACTAAAATGTTGTTGATTTTCCGTTTATATTACCGATGGAAGATGTACACGTAAAACCGCTCTAATCCGGCTGAAACGTCAATATATGCAATAAAAACCGAACTTTTCCCCTTTTCAATATCCTACACGGTATTTTAACGAGAAACAAATGTTTGATTGAAAATGAAGTATTTAGGTTAATTTCTAATCAATTATGTGTTTGCAACATTTTTATCGTATATTTAATGAATTAATACCCATAGACTGACAATTCACAAAAACGTAGAAAAACGGCAAAATATTGCCTAATTCAATGATATTTTGTTTAAATCACATAAAGGAAAAGGGGATGATGAACGTCAAAAAATTGCTAAATTCGATGATTTTTCATACGAAACAAATTGCAAGAAAACTTGCTTAAAATGAAATATTATGTGAAATTCTGAGATGTGAAAGCCAAATCACATATCGTGGTACTACATGAAATAGTATCAAAATATTGGTAAAAATGAATATATTTACGTAATATCAAACTACATGATCAACGTGAAAAATTCACTATTTTTCCATATTTGAGGATTTTAACTTCAAATCATAGAGCAAGGTTTCGTATTATTTAGATCCAAGAAAAGACATATGACAATGTTGTTTCCAATACAAATGATAAAAAACAATGTGTTTTCATTAGAATTAACTAAAATGTTGTTGATTTTCCGTTTATATTACCAATGTACACGTAAAATCGCTCTAATCCGGCTCAAACGTCGATATATGCAATAAAAACAGAACTTCTCCCCTTTTCAATATCTTACTCAGTATTTTAACGAGAAACAAATAGATGATTGAAAATGAAGTATTTAAGGTTACTATCTAATCAATTATGTATTTGCATCATTTTTATCGTATATTTAATGAATTAATACCCATAGACTGAAAATTCACAAAAACGTAGAAAAACGGCAAAATATTGCCTAATTCGATGATATTTTGTTTAAATCACATAAAGGAAAAGGGGATGATAAACGTCAAAATATTGCTAAATTCGATGATTTTTCATACGAAACAAATTTCAAGAAAACCTGCTTAAAATGCAATATTATGCGAAATTCTGAGATGTGAAAGCCAAATCACATATCGTGGTATTACATGAAATAGTGTCGAAATATTGGTAAAAATGAATATATTTAAGTTATATCAAACAACATGAAAAACGTGAAAAAAGTCACTATTTTACCATATTTGAAGATTTTAACTTCAAATCATAGAGCGAGGTTTCGTATTATTTAGATCCAAGAAAAGACATATGATATATGTCTTTTCATATGATGTTGAAGACATATGATGTTGTTTCTAATACAAATGATAAAACCAATGTGTTTTCATTAGAATTAACTAAAATGTTCCTGATTTTCTGTTTATATTACCGATGGAAGATGTACACGTAAAACCGCTCTAATCCGGCTGAAACCTCAATATTTGCAATAAAAACCGAACGTCTCCCCTTTTCAATATCCTACACGGTATTTTAACGAGAAACAAATGGTTGATTGAAAATGAAGTATTTAAGGTTAATTTCTAATCAATTAGTGTTTGCATCATTTTTATCGTATATTTAATGAATTAATAACAATAAACTGAAAATTAACAAAAACGTGGAAAAACGGCAAAATATTGCCTAATTCGATGATATTTTGTTTAAATCATATAAAGGAAAAGGGAATGATAAACGTCAAAATATTGCTAAATTGGATGACTTTTCGTACGAAACAAAAATCAAGAAAATTGCTTAAAATGCAATATTATGCGACATTCTGAGATTTGATGGCCAAATCACATATCGTGATACTACATGAAATAGTATCGAAATATTGCTAAAAATGAATATATTTACGTAATATCAAACTACATGATTAACGTGAAAAAGTCACTATTTTACCATATATGAGGATTTTAACTTCAAATCATAGAGCGAGGTTTCGTATTATTTAGATCCAAATAAAGACATATGACAATGTTGTTTCCAATACAAATGATGAAAATCAATGTGTTTTCATTAGAATTAACTAAAATGTTCCTGATTTTCCGTTTATATTACCGATGGAAGATGTACTCGAAAACCGCTCTATTCCGACTGAAACGTCGATATATGCAATAAAAACAGAACTCCCTCTTTCAATATCTTACTCAGTATTTTAACGAGAAACAAATAGTTGATTGAAAATGAAGTAATTAAGGTTATTATCTAATCAATTATGTGTTTGCATCATTTTTATCGTATATATAATGAATTAATACCCATAAACTGAAAATTCACAAAAACCTGGAAAAACGGCAAAATATTGCCTAATTCGATGATATTTTGCTTAAATCACATTAAGGAAAAGGGGATGATAAACGTCAAAATATTGCTAAATTCGATGATTTTTTGTACGAAACAAAATGCAAGAAAACTTGCTTAAATGCAATATTATGAGACATTCCGAGATTTGAAGGCCAAATCACATATCGTGATACTCTATGAAATAGTATCGAAATATTTGCAAAATGAATATATTTACGAAATATCAAACTACATGAAAAACGTGAAAAAGTCACTATTTTACCATATTTGAGGATTTTAACTTCAAATCATAGAGCGAGGTTTCGTATTATTTAGATCCAAGAAAAGACATATGCCAATGTAGTTTCCAATACAAATGATAAAAAACAATGTGTTTTCATTAGAATTAACTAAAATGTTGTTGATTTTCCGTTTATATTACCAATGTACACGTAAAATCGTTCTAATCCGGCTCAAACGTCGATATATGCAATAAAAATCGAACTTCTCCCCTTTTCAATATCTTACTCAGTATTTTAACGAGAAACAAATAGTTGATTGAAAACGAAGTATTTAAAGTTATTATCTAACCAATTATGTGTTTGCATCATTTTTATCGTATATATAATGAATTAATACCGATAAACTGAAAATTCACATAAACGTGCAAAAACGGCAAAATATTGCCTAATTCGATGATATTTTGTTTAAATCACATAAAGGAAAAGGGGATGATAAATGTCAAAATATTGCTAAATTCGATGATTTTTCGTACGAAGCAAAATGCAAGAAAACTTGCTTAAAATGCAATATTATGCGAAATTCTGAGATTTGAAAGCTAAATCACATATCGTGATACTACATGAAATAGTATCGAAATATTGGTAAAATTAATATATTTACGAAATATCAAAGTACATGAAAAACGTGAAAAAAATCACTACTTTACCATATTTGAGGATTTTAACTTCAAATCATAGAGCGAGGTTTCGTATTATTTAGATCCAAGAAAAGACATATGACAATGTTGTTTCCAATACAAATGATAAAACCAATGTGTTTTCATTAGAATTAACTAAAATGTTCATGATTTTCCGTTTATATTACCGATGGAAGATGTACACGTAAAACCGCTCTAATCCGGCTGAAACGTCGATATATGCAATAAAAACCGAACTTCTCCCCTTTTCAATATCCTACTCAGTATTTTAACGAGAAACAAATGGTTGATTGAAAATGAAGTATTTAAGGTTAATTTCTAATCAATTATGTGTTTGCATCATTTTTATCGTATATATAATGAATTAATAACAATAAACTGAAAATTCACAAAAGCGTGGAAAAACGGCAAATTATTGCCTAATTCGAGGATATTTTGTTTAAATCACATAAAGGAAAAGGGGATGATAAACGTCAAAATATTCCTATATTCGATGATTTTTCGTACGAAACAAAATGCAAGAAAACTTGCTTAAAATGCAATATTATGCGACATTCTGAGATTTGAAGGCCAAATCACATATCGTGATACAACATGAAATAGTATCGAAATATTGGTAAAAATGAATATATTTACGTAATATCAAACTACATGATCAACGTGAAAAAATCACTATTTTACCATATTTGAGGATTTTAACTTCAAATCATAGAGCAAGGTTTCGTACTATTTAGATCCAAGAAAAGACATATGACAATGTTGTTTCCAATACAAATGATAAAAAACAATGTGTTTTCATTAAAATTAACTTAAATGTTGTTGATTTTCCGTTTATATTACCGATGGAAGATGTACACGTAAAATCAGTCTAATCCGGCTGAAACGTCGATATATGCAATAAAAACAGAACTCCCTTTTTCAATATCTTACTCAGTATTTTAACGAGAAACAAATAGTTGATTGAAAATGAAGTATTTAAGGTTATTATCTAATCAACTATGTGTTTGCATCATTTTTATCGTATATATAATGAACTAATACCCATAGACTGAAAATTCACAAAAACCTGGAAGAACGGCAAAATATTGCCTAATTCGATGACATTTTGCTTAAATCACATGAAGGAAAAAGGGATGATAAACGTCAAAATATTCCTATATTCGATGATTTTTCGTACGAAACAAAATGCAAATAAACTTGCTTAAAATGCAATATTATGCGACATTCTGAGATTTGAAGGCCAAATCACATATCGTGATACAACATGAAATAGTATCGAAATATTGGTAAAAATGAATATATTTACGTAATATCAAACTACATGATCAACGTGAAAAATTCACTATTTTACCATATTTGAGGATTTTAACTTCAAATCATAGAGCGAGGTTTCGTACTATTTAGATCCAAGAAAAGACATATGACAATGTTGTTTCCAATACAAATGATAAAAAACAATGTGTTTTCATTAAAATTAACTTAAATGTTGTTGATTTTCCGTTTATATTACCGATGGAAGATGTACACGTAAAATCAGTCTAATCCGGCTGAAACGTCGATATATGCAATAAAAACAGAACTCCCTTTTTCAATATCTTACTCAGTATTTTAACGAGAAACAAATAGTTGATTGAAAATGAAGTATTTAAGGTTATTATCTAATCAACTATGTGTTTGCATCATTTTTATCGTATATATAATGAACTAATACCCATAGACTGAAAATTCACAAAAACCTGGAAGAACGGCAAAATATTGCCTAATTCGATGACATTTTGCTTAAATCACATGAAGGAAAAAGGGATGATAAACGTCAAAATATTCCTATATTCGATGATTTTTCGTACGAAACAAAATGCAAATAAACTTGCTTAAAATGCAATATTATGCGACATTCTGAGATTTGAAGGCCAAATCACATATCGTGATACAACATGAAATAGTATCGAAATATTGGTAAAAATGAATATATTTACGTAATATCAAACTACATGATCAACGTGAAAAATTCACTATTTTACCATATTTGAGGATTTTAACTTCAAATCATAGAGCGAGGTTTCGTACTATTTAGATCCAAGAAAAGACATATGCCAATGTAGTTTCCAATACAAATGATAAAAAACAATGTGTTTTCATTAGAATTAACTAAAATGTTGTTGATTTTCCGTTTATATTACCGATGGAAGATGTACACGTAAAACCGCTCTAATCCGGCTGAAACGTCAATATATGCAATAAAAACCGAACTTTTCCCCTTTTCAATATCCTACACGGTATTTTAACGAGAAACAAATGTTTGATTGAAAATGAAGTATTTAAGGTTAATTTCTAATCAATTATGTGTTTGCATCATTTTTATCGTATATTTAATGAATTAATAACAATAAACTGAAAATTCACAAAAACGTGGAAAAATGGCAAAATATTGCCTAATTCGATGATATTTTGTTTAAATCATATAAAGGAAAAGGGGATGATAAACGTCAAAATATTGCTAAATTCGATGATTTTTCGTACGAAACAAAATTCAAGAAAATTGCTTAAAATGCAATATTATGCGACATTCTGAGATTTGATGGCCAAATCACATATCGTGATACTACATGAAATAGTATCGAAATATTGCTAAAAATATATATATTTTTGTAATATCAAACTACATGATTAACGTGAAAAAGTCACTATTTTACCATATTTGAGGATTTTAATTTCAAATCATAGAGCAAGGTTTCGTATTATTTAGATCCAAGAAAAGACATATGACAATGTTGTTTCCAATACAAATGATAAAAAACAATGTGTTTTCATTAGAATTAACTAAAATGTTGTTGATTTTCCGTTTATTATTTCGTACCGATGGAAGATGTACACGTAAAACCGCTCTAATCCGGCTGAAACGTCGATATATGCAATACAAACAGAACTTCTCCCCTTTTCAATATCTCCCAGTATTTTAACGAGAAACAAATAGATGATTGAAAATGAAGTATTTAAGGTTACTATCTAATCAATTATGTGTTTGCATCATTTTTATCGTATATTTAATGAATTAATACCCATAGACTGACAATTCACAAAAACGTAGAAAAACGGCAAAATATTGCCTAATTCAATGATATTTTGTTTAAATCACATAAAGGAAAAGGGGATGATAAACGTCAAAAAATTGCTAAATTCGATGATTTTTCATACGAAACAAATTGCAAGAAAACTTGCTTAAAATGAAATATTATGTGAAATTCTGAGATGTGAAAGCCAAATCACATATCGTGGTACTACATGAAATAGTATCGAAATATTGCTAAAAATGAATATATTTACGTATTATCAAACTACATGATTAACGTGAGAGAAAGCATAAAAAGAATAATTTGTGGGAATTGAGAGACAAGGCAGAAAACGAAAGGGAAACGAGATAAAAGAGAGATAACGAAAGCACGCAACCACTCGAGATAGAGAAGGAAAGCGAGAGAAAGTGAGCGGTGGTGGATGTGAAAGAGAGAGAGATGAACGAACCTCTCCACCAATACCCATCGCGACATACGAACACCCTCATTAATCGATAATGTTTTGACCTTTAGAAAATATCTGCTTGGTGATTATCGACATCGTAAACACACTACTGGTGCGCTTAAGTCCTGTCCCTACTCCTGGGGTAATTATGGCCGTCTAACGATATAATTATAACGATATATCGCCAATGGTGTCAGGTATAACTTGGCCCCCGAAACGCTCCATGCTTTCACGCAAAGCAATCGCACGTGTATATAATCTTGTAAACTGTGTTTAATCAGAAACAGTATAATACAGGATAGCCATGAATCGTGTATGATTGAGGATGGATCTTATATTCCCCTCGTCGTATAGTGTATGGCTGTCTACCACAAATCTGTAGCCCTCCGACTTCGTGGAAATCATAACGATATCGTGGTGCTTTTGGCCCGATAGCTTAACCGATACTTTGTCCAGTCGCGAGATGAATGATAGCCAAATTACCCAAGTTTGGTAATAGCATGGTGTATAGCCGAATTCTTGATCTATAGGCATGTTATCTTGCTTCATAAGTTGGTGATATCTAGCCGGTTTCAGAGGTAAAATAGAGCCGATGTAAGACGTATGTGAACTGCTATATTTTGGTCACCACATAGGGTGCAGGGGGGGGGGAGGAATTGCTACATTATATTTCCATATAATTTTCTGTTTTAACATGAAGAAAATTTATATTTTCTATTCTTGTCATAGTCAAATTGGTACATTCTGTTCTTAAAATAGGGAAAATGGCTACTTTGTTCTTATAATGGAACTTTATATTCTTAACACGAGGAAAATAGCTACTTTATGTTCTTATAATGGAGTAAATTGTTATATTCTGTTCTTACCATGGAGAGAGTTTCTATACGGTCTTTTCTTAACATAAGAACAATTTTCCAATGATTCTTTAGCAGAAGATAACCAAAAAGTTATTTATTTTATTTTATTATAAGAATGATAACAGAATTCACATACACACGAACCCAGCGTACAGGTTCGAACCCTTCTCATAGCTCCTATTGACTTTTTCTTAACAAAAATAACACTTTCGCACGTTTTCCAAAGAGATAACGAGTGTCACCTTTCCTTACTGACTTTGAAGATAACCAAACCCCCCTTTTCCCACAGCCAGAGACAACGAAAAAAAATATCTTGTTATCTAATCCTGTCTTAGAGTGAAATCGAAAATTTTGTTTTTTTCCCCCACACACAAATGAAATAATAAATTATTGAATTCCTATCAGTAAACAAAATTAAATCAGTAATCTAGCAGTTTTAAACAAGTTTTTTCTTTATTGTGTGCCACTAAGATGCATTTTAATATTCGTTTAGCCTTATAGAACACGCTAAAATCTTTTTTTACAAAATCGAAATGCTGTAAAACTCGCTCAGATTTACTGAATATACTCAATCGTTAGAGAAATCTAGCTCGTAAAACCAACTCGATAATATATTTTGCAACGTAGACCGATTCCCAGCGGTCGTATATCCGAAAGAGAAAAATGCAGTTGGATCAGAGTGGCATCTGGAAGCAATAATTTAATGTCTATCGATATGCTGCCAAGTGAAGATGTATTGGTTCCAAAGGTCGATCTTGGTGTGTGGTGTTTATAGTGTGTGTGTTGTGTGTGTGTGTGTGTGTTGTGTGTGTGTGTGTTGTGTGCGTGAGTGTTGTGTGTGTGTGTGTGTGTGTGTGTGTGTGTGTGTGTGTGTGTGTGTGTGTGTGTGTGTGTGTGTGTGTGTGTGTGTGTGTGTGTGTTTACCTCTTAGTGTCTGCAGGTTCGAGCTGTTAGCTCTTGGACCCAGTCTCCCTAACCATGCTAAAACTAACTCATTTTCTCTCTCATATCTCACATACTGTACATACCTCTCTCTCTCTCTCTCTCTCTCTCTCTCTCTCTCACACACACACACAATCACACACACATCCCCAGGATATAACCCACAACAGCTGTCTAACTCACAGGTACACTGCTAGGTGAACAGATTCATCAGGAGAAATGAAACTCAGCTCAATTATTTATATATATATAAATATAAATATATATATATATATATATATATATATATATATATATATATATATATATATATATATATATATATATTTATATATATATATATATATATATATATATATATATATATATATATATATACATATATATATATATATATATATATATATATATATATATATATATATATTGTGACGGTAATCTCTTTCAAGAGAGATTGAGCCTGCTCTTCCCTCCTAAGTACGTCCCAGTAACAAATAATATAGAAGATATATCCAACAAGTACAACAACAAGTTTTGCCCAGAGAGCAAAACGTATCCAGCCCACCGGTGCACCTGCTCGCCTCCGCCACCGTTAACCGGCAAACTGCTTGTCCATCGCCTGCCTGTCGCTGATTGGCTGGTGTCCAGCACACCTGCCCCACCACCCGCCACCACGAGCTGATGTCTGAGCTACAGCGACCTAGGGAAGGCAGAATATCTTCGTGCTCCACACAGTTGACACGTCTCATTGGTAGACTAAGCCTTGGCTTACGTGTACTAAGGGAGGTGGCAGCTTGAAGCCAATATTCCTGCATCATACTTTACTTTGCTATTATTCACTTGTCTTAACGTAACTTTTCATTTGCCAGTGATTATTCTTATTATTTTGTTTGTTGATTTATGTTACATTTTTATGCCCAATTTTATTCATGTTTTGCTTTTCTAACGTAATTAAAATTTCATTGTTAAATTTACTTGTGTTTTGTGTGTCTTCCCATTACCTTACCACAGACGAAAGTTCCAGCTTTTCTCTTTTTTTTTCTTTATGTGACGAAGCCATACCCCTAGCTTTTGAAACAGCCGAACACCAACGCGTTACCGTCACATAAAGTGGGGGCCTGTCCGGGAGCTTCACTCAGGTACTGGTGCCAAGTAGTAATTTATGGTAAGCGTATTTGGCTTTGGTAACGTAGCTTTTACTATTTTTCATATTCAATTTCATTTTTATATGGTGCTGTGTGTATTGTGCATTCCGAGAGTAGCATATGGTGAAGGTGAGACAACTTTGGATTACGTGGTGACTGTAGGCCTCAGTCCTACTCTTAATTGGTCATCTCTCCCTCCGTGTTATTACTCGTGTTTACCATCTTTTGTCCCTTGGATATTTCTCATATTTTCAACAGATCATCATATTGGTACCCTGGTACTGTGGTCTGCCCCCGGGTCAAGTGCACCTAATCTTCTGCAATCTGACAGTAGGAGGATAAAGAGGGCCATAGTTCCTCTAGCACGAACTTTAGTTGCTGAATTGGGACCTCAGCAACAGTTCTCGTCACCAGTTGACACCTCGCACCCCTACACGTCATTCAGAGATGATGATACATACAATGGTAGGGAATTAGCTTTCTTTTTCAGAGCACAAAAGTTCGCTAATTCTGTAAGTATCATATTAATTTCAATGGGAAAACTTACTTATGTCCTATAGAGACTCGGCAAGGTATGCCTACATCCTTGGAGTACCAATTTTACCTTTGAGGCAATTTACTGTTTCATTTGTTTTAGAAACTCAGTTTCACTTGTTTAGTAGGATTTTCTTGCCCTTATCCTCTTACATGAGTATTGGGTACAAGATTTCCTGCGACCTTGATTTAAATTAATCATTTAACATCTTGTACTTAACTTTAATTGTTAAAGATTCCACAGGATAGGTACCAGTTGCCACGTTGTCCTGTTTCTGACATTCACTATATCACACCGGTATATTCGTTGTGCATTTATTTGCTAATTTCACCATGTTTCGTCTCCAAGCTTTCCGTGCAGATCCAGCAGGTGAAAGAGGGACTTTAAGTCGTGCCAAGAGGACTGAATTACAACTCTTGCACATGAGTATCAACTAACAGTTCCCTACCAAGCCAACAAGAATGACATACACAACCTGTTGCTGGATCACTTCTTAGTAAGGTAAGGTAAGATAGACTCTGAAGGTAAGATAAGGTAAGATAGTAAGGTAAGATAGACTCTGAAACTCATGAAACTTACTATATTGCAGATAAAACTGATTTGGCAACGATGAAACTCAAAATAGAGCTGGCCAAGATTGAACGCGAGCAGCAAAGGGAAGCAGCTGCCATGCAAAGAGAAGCCCTCGAACAACAAGAACGAGCAGCTGCCATACGAAAAGAAGAACAAGAACGTGAAATCGCCCTCAAGGAACGTGAAGCTGCCTTGAGGAAAGAAGAACACGAACGTGAAATCGCCCTCCAGGAACGTGAGGTTGCAATGCTCCGTGAGCGGGAACGAGTACAACTTGAAACAAAACGACGCGAGTTGGAGCTACAACACGAACATGACAAGCAACAAGCGACTCTGGCTATAGAGTGTCGTCAACGAGAATTCGCGTTGGAAACTTCACACCTCGCTCAACGCCAGCAAGCTACTGCCAATCTTCCCGTCAGTTTTAATATATCACATGCAAGTAAGTTAATGCCATCATATGTAGAAGCAGAAGTTGACGTGTTTTTCACCACCTTTGAAACCCTTGCTAATCAACTTCGTTGGCCTGCCGACCAATGGGCCACACTTCTCAGAGTACATCTTACAGGTAGAGCTGCAGTCACACTCAGTACTTTGGCGTCTGAGAATGACTACCAGACTCTGAAACAAGCAGTGTTGGACGCCTACCTTCTCTCCACCGAAAGTTATCGAAGGAAATTCCGTGACCACCTGAAGGCAAGAACCACGACCTTTCTCGAGTTTGCTAACACAAAACGAAGATATTTTATGAAATAGCTGGAAGCAGCAGATGTCTCTACTTATACAGAACTCGTCAACCTAATGCTAGTTGAAGAATTCTTGAGGCGTGTGCCGCCTCCTGTCCGTCTATATTTAGCAGATAAAGAAGAAACCGGCTACCTGAAGTGTGCTAAGTCGGCTGACACTTACAGCCTCATCCACCGGCTGACACCAGAACCATCCTCCAGTAAGAAGTCGTGGTACAGTTACGAGAAAGTGAGTACCGATCAAGCTGGCTAGCAATTGTACTGCAAGTATTGTAGACTCTATGGACATACCATAGATAAGTGTGGTAAGTCTCAATACAAAGGAACCACCGACACGCAAAAACCCAAACCAACTCCTCCTAAGTCCGGTAAGCCTGTGATGAATGTTGGTGTTCATGTTAATGATCTTTCTCTTTTCAGTAAACACCTGTATACTGGAACTGTCTCTGCCAACGGTTCAAATCCGGAGGGACGTTTCAAATTGAAGACCTTGAGGGACACAGCGGCTCTTCAATCGATCATCTTGAAGTCGGCTGTGCCCAACATCGCCTACACCGGAGAAACTGTCTTCATCACTGACCTCACTGCTACCACTCCTTATCCTCTCGCCAGAGTCCACCTGGATTGTCCCTTCGTGAACGGAGAAGTCCAAGTCGCCGTCAGGGAAAAGCCTTTTCCCATGCCTGGAGTGCAACTTCTCCTAGGCAACGACTTGGCAGAAGACCTGCAACCGACCAACCCGATCGTCATGGACAAACCCCAGGTGTGTACCTCTGTGCCAGATAACCCTATATTTAAGTATGTTCCAGCAAAGGTTCAAGAGAGTGATGAAGTTTCTTCTCCCGTTCCAGTGACCACCCGTGCACAAGCCGCACGACCACAGCCAGCTGACTCTACTGCTACCGCTGTCCCTCAAGACCCTCAGAAACTACCCCCGAATCTGACCAAGTTGGAGTTCCGTAAGTTACAGAGGGAAGATCTTACCTTAGCACCATTATTTTTCCAGGCTGAGACTCAACCCGACAGTATTCCTGGGTTCTTCCTAGAGAACGACTTGCTCTACCGCAGATATAGACCCAGTAAACTGAAGGAGGAGGACGATTGGGCCAACATCGAACAACTTGTGATTCCTACCAGCCTGCGGCCCACTATTCTACACCTGGCCCACGGAGCACTCTCCCACTACGGATTCAACAAGACTTACCATGGAATTCGTCAAGACTACTACTGGCCAGGTATAGTAAATAGCGTCAAACAGTACGTAAAACAGTGTCATACATGTCAAATGGCAGGTAAACCGAACATCTCTATTCCCAGAGCGCCACTGATTCCCATACAGGTGCCTGCGGAACCTTTCCACAGACTTATTATAGACTGTGTTGGTCCTTTACCTCGGACTAGTTCAGGTAACGCCTATATCTTAACCATCCTGTGTCCTACCACCAGATTCCCCATAGCAGTTCCAGTAAAGAACATTACGGCTGCTACGGTTGTGAAACACTTATTGAAGATCTTCACCCAGTATGGATTTCCAAGGGAGGTTCAGAGCGACTGTGGCACCAACTTCACCAGTGATCTCTTCAAGAGGACACTGGAAGAGTTCAACATCAAACAGGTATTGTCCAGCCCCTATCATCCTGCTTCACAGGGTTCTCTTGAGCATAGTCATCAGACTATTAAAGCACTCCTGAAGAAGTTTTGTAATGAAACCTCCAAGGATTGGGATAAGCAAATCGACCTTACAATGTGTATTTATAGAAGTCTTCCCAATGAGTCCCTAAGAGTATCTCCTTATGATACTCTTCTTTGTTTACTGATAGGAATTCAATAATTTATTATTTCATTTGTGTGTGGGGGAAAAAAACAAAATTTTCGATTTCACTCTAAGACAGGATTAGATAACAAGATATTTTTTTTCGTTGTCTCTGGCTGTGGGAAAAGGGGGGGTTTGGTTATCTTCAAAGTCAGTAAGGAAAGGTGACACTCGTTATCTCTTTGGAAAACGTGCGAAAGTGTTATTTTTGTTAAGAAAAAGTCAATAGGAGCTATGAGAAGGGTTCGAACCTGTACGCTGGGTTCGTGTGTGTGTGAATTCTGTTATCATTCTTATAATAAAATGAAATAAATAACTTTTTGGTTATCTTCTGCTAAAGAATCATTGGAAAATTGTTCTTATGTTAAGAAAAGACCGTATAGAAACTCTCTCCATGGTAAGAACAGAATATAACAATTTACTCCATTATAAGAACATAAAGTAGCTATTTTCCTCGTGTTAAGAATATAAAGTTCCATTATAAGAACAAAGTAGCCATTTTCCCTATTTTAAGAACAGAATGTACCAATTTGACTATGACAAGAATAGAAAATATAAATTTTCTTCATGTTAAAACAGAAAATTATATGGAAATATAATGTAGCAATTCCTCCTCCCCCCCCCTGCACCCTATGTGATGACCAAAATATAGCAGTTCACATACGTCTTACATCGGCTCTATTTTACCTCTGAAACCGGCTAGATATCACCAACTTATGAAGCAAGATAACATGCTTATAGATCAAGAATTCGGCTATACACCATGCTATTACCAAACTTGGGTAATTTGGCTATCAGTCACCTCGCGACTGGACAAAGTATCGGTTAAGCTATCGGGCCAAAAGCACCACGATATCGTTATGATTTCCACGAAGTCGGAGGGCTACAGATTTGTGGTATACAGCCATACACTATACGACAAGAGGAATATAAGATCCATCCTCAATCATACACGATTAATGGCTATCCTGTATTATACTGTTTCTGATTAAACACAGTTTACAAGATTGTTTTGCGTGAAAGCATGGAGCGTTTCGGGGGCCAAGTTATACCTGACACCATTGGCGATATATCGTTATAATTATATCGTTAGACGGCCATAATTACCCCAGGAGTAGGGACAGGACTTAAGCGCACCAGTAGTGTGTTTACGATGTCGATAATCACCAAGCAGATATTTTCTAAAGGTCAAAACATTATCGGTTAACGAGGGTGTTCGTATATCGCGATGGGTATTGGTGGAGAGGTTCGTTCATCTCTCCCTCTTTCACATCCACCACCGCTCACTTTCTCTCGCTTTCCTTCTCTATCTCGAGTGGTTGCGTGCTTTCGTTATCTCTCTTTTATCTCGTTTCCCTTTCGTTTTCTGCCTTGTCTCTCAATTCCCACAAATTATTCTTTTTATGCTTCCTCTCTTTCTTTCTCTCTCTCTCTCTCTCTCTCTCTCTCTCTCTCTCTCTCTCTCTCTCTCTCTCTCTCTCTCTCTCTCTCTCTCTCTCTCTCTCTCTCTCTCTCTCTCTCTCTCTCTCTCTCTCTCTCTCTCACTCTCTCTCTCTCTCTTTCTCTCTCTCTCTCTCTCTCTTTCTCTCTCTTTCTCTCTCTCTCTTTCTCTCTCTCTCTTTCTCTCTCTCTCTCTCTCTCTCTCTCTCTCTCTCTCTCTCTCTCTCTCTCTCTCTCTCTCTCTCTCTCTCTCTCTCTCTCTCTCTCTCTCTCTCTCTCTCTCTCTCTCTCTCTCTCTCTCTCTCTCTCTCTCTCTCTCTCTCTCTCTCTCTCTCCCTCTCCCCAGCAACCTACTGTACTTGCTATTCCCTGTAAACTCCGACTCTCTGATGAGAGTTGTGGGTTTAGGTATTATTGGTGTAGGTGGTAGTGGTGGATTTAAGGGAAGGTGATGGATAGGACGGCAGTAAGGGTAAATTTTATGATCTTTTAAAGATATGTGATGGATATAAATAACGGAAGATATTTAAACAACAGTGGGTTTGTAGGGTTGATGGATTTAGGTGGTACTGAATAGTATTTTATAGTGGATTTAGGTGATACTGAATAGTATTTTATAGTGGATTTTAGGTGGAACTGAATACTATATTAAGTGGATTTAGGTGGTACTGAATAGTATATTATAGTGGATTTAGGTGTATTATAGTGGATTTAGGTGGTACTGAATAGTATATTATAGTGGATTTAGGTGGTTCTGAATAGTATATTAAGTGGATTTAGGTGGTTCTGAATAGTATATTATAGTGGATTTAGGTGGTACTGAGTAGTATATTAAGTGGGTTTAGGTGGTACTGAATAGTTTTTTATAGTGAATTTAGGTGGTACTGAATAGTATATAATAGTGGATTTAGGTGGTACTGAATAGTATATAATAGTGGATTTAGGTGGTACTGAATAGTATATAATAGTGGATTTAGGTGGTACTGAATGGTATATAATAGTGGATTTAGGTGGTACTGAATGGTACATAATAGTGGATTTAGGTGGTACTGAATAAAGAAGGGATGAATTGACATGGCTAATTATTTATGTGGTTGATTTATGTAACTAAATTGTTTAAGCAACAGATTTAGATTTTGTGATTTCCTAAGTGGTTGATTTTCGTGCTTGTTAGTTGTGGTTACGAATTCAAATGGAAGTAAACTCGAAGGAGGACTGAAATGGAAGTTAAATTAGTTGATTTAGTTAGTAATGATATTTAATAGCTGCTTGAATTAGGTTGATGTTCACTCTATAAGGCTAGGGAATTTTACTGTTGTTAATTATGATTAATTCAGCTATTAAATATTTCAGTCATTGGTGATTTTAAGAATAGGTGAATTATAGGATGGGGTTAGTTTAGAATGGGGAAACGTTTGGGTAGGGGGGGGGGAGGATTTAAATCGATGCAAAATTAAAATGTTGCGAGATTAGTAGAGAGTGGTTGTAAATGCTAGTTTCGGCTGGTTGTGATATTGGTTGATCACGTGATGGGGAAACAATTGTGGTAGATCTTGGTTCTGCTATATAATGAGAGATAGCTGCAAGTAGTTTAAGTGGTGGTAAATTTAGATGCATTGAGACGGTACAAACTGTATATGTTTGTGAATTAAATTTGTTAAAATTTAAACGACTCACAGGGGTTGTTGAAGCAATCAATTTTAATAATGGATTAATCTGTTGGTGGACCTTGAAAGTGATGGATTAAAATTTCGCGTAAATATGGATATAGGTGGGGGAAGGGGAGGGGGGTGATATATCGAGGGTGTAGTGGATGTAGAGGGGAGATTGGGGGGATATATCGATGGTGTGGTGGATTTAGAGGGGGGGGGATTGGGGGATATATCGATGGTGTGGTGGATTTAAAGGGGAGGTTGGGGGGATATATCGATGGTGTGGTAGATTTAGTGGGGAGATTGGGGGTGATATATTGAGGGTGTAGTGGATTTAGAGGTGGGATTGGCAGGATATATCGAGGGTTTAGTGGATTTAGAGGGGAGATTGGGGGGGATATATCGTGGGTGTAGTGGATTTAGAGGAGAGGTTGGGGGGGTATATCGAGGGTGTAGTGGATTTAGAGAGGGGGATTGGGGGGATATATCGAGGGTGTAGTGGATTTAGAGGGGAGATTGGGGGGGGGATATATCGTGGGTGTAGTGGATTTAGAGGGGGGATTGGGGGGATATATCGAGGGTGTGGTGGATTTAAGCAATGGCCACGTTCCCATCAACATAATATTGGTTCAAGGTATCGGAATGCAAATTAGTTTCAACTGCGTTGTAATAGTAATAATTAGATGATAATTGATAATTTCGTGATATTGAAGCAGGTGTTATTTTTTATATTGTTTGCTTTATTAATGATAATTAGTTTAATAACGTATAATTGTTAGGTTATATAACATTATATTCGACATCATGAATCACCGGCGTCGCCCACAGACTGACAGGCAAAAAAATACACAGAGACATAAATATAAAAAAAAAAATTAAGATACTTCTTGAATGATCTAAGAAAAGATCATCATCAGCACGTTTACGTTTAACACGTTTAAACACGTTTAAACAACACGTTTAAACACGTTTAAACAACACGTTTAAACACGTTTAAACAACACGTTTAAACAACACGTTTAAACCACACGTTTAAACACGTTTAAACAACACGTTTAAAAAATAAAGACTGTTAACAGGGACAAAAGGCCTGACTCACCCTCCTGGATTTTAGCAAATGCAAACAAAAATATTTATATTTCACCCAAAAAATTTTTTGCAGTCACACACACTCCCCGTGTAGCATCAGCAACGTCTAGCCAGCATTTGGACTGTCTTCCAAACTTGACAAAAGTGTCATTGTGTGTTTTAAGTGAGCGGGTTCGAATCCTACTCATTTTCTCTCAAAAGTGTCATTCATAACTTAGCCCGTCCTCTCGAGTGGCTACACCAGACAGAAAATGACGTTCTAAAACACCCATACCTAACCTAACCTAACCGAGCGACTCTTGCATAGAAAACAGAATCTGTCATAGTGAGACACTATGTTGACCAGACTACACACTAGAAGGTGAAGGGACGACGACGTTTCGGTCCGTCCTGGACCATTCTAAATCGACTTGAGAATGGTCAGGGACGGACCGAAACGTCGTCGTCCCTTCACCTTCTAGTGTGTGGTCTGGTCAACATACTTCAGCCACGTTATTGTGACCCATCGCCTACACGTGAGACACTATGATATATATAGTGAATCATATTTTGTCCGTTGGGTAGAATTTAACGTCAAATGTCATGTGTTATTTCAAAAGACCAGGTTGCGTAATTATGCATAACACATATGTCAGACCAATTCTGAAATATGCAGTGCCGGCATGGATATGTTATCTCGTCATAGAAAATGAATCTGGCGGAAATCTAATGGCTTACCAACACACAAGTCCCAGACTTGAGAAGCAAGAGTTACGAGGAAACGTTAAAGAAATTAGATATCACATCACTGGAAGGAAGAGGTGATACAAGGGGAGATATGACCACTATATATAGAGTATATATTTTTTAATATTCCTTATTCTTCCGAATACATTCTGAAGAATTTACAGACTAGACAAAACCAGGCAATTATAAAGTGACAATTACACTAAATAGGGGTAAGGTAATATATAGGTATCATAATAGTTCACATGAATATTATATATATCTTCAATATCAAAGAGGTAAAGTACTGAAATAGTCAGATAATCAATTAAAAGGTTAAAAGCTGGGACCCAAGAGCTAAATATTAAACCGCTGCCAGAAGAGGTACTCAATAATACACTCACAGTTACAAATAACATTGAATATTCCTCAAATTTCAAACATGGAACCAACATGGACATCGAGTGGATATATACAGCTTCATACAAGGCCCTTTTTATTTTCACATGTAAATTGCCCATTTTGTTCAGTCATGGGTGGGTTAGGGCACTGTGTTTACCAGAGGTAAGGGACGCTCCACACCCATATTAGGACACCATAAACGGCTGGTTTATTAAAAAGACTTGCTGTATATGGTCCAATATACAGCGGATATGGCCTACATTACAATGCCTACACTACTACTGTATATGTATATGTATCTCACATATGCCCCCACACCTTCAACACACATGGTCTTTATGGCACACATTCGAATACATATTGCCCTATCACGTGGTCCCAGATGATTATATATATATATATATATATATATATATATATATATATATATATATATATATACATATATATATATATATATATATATATATATATATGTATATATATATATATATATATATATATATATATATATATATATATATATATACATGTATATATATATATATATATATATATATATATATATATATATATATATATATATATATATATATGTATATATATATATATATATATATATATATATATATATATATATATATATATATATATATATATATGTATATATATATATATATATATATATATATATATATATATATATATATATATATATATATATATATATATATATATATTAATCCCCCAATATAGACACGTAGCCTGAACACGGGTTAGTTTGTCTTCGTAGCCATCCTACATGTTGTACACACGGCCTACATATTGTAGTGCACTACGTTACGATTATATGTCTAGTACAATATGGCAACTCATTGTTATACAATATTCTGCTACACCTCACATTGATCAAAGACGTGGTCTCCACATAGCTTCAAATTAGTCCACATGACCCCTACACTACTCCACATAGCCTCACACTTCTTCACATAGGTTACAAGCCCAAATGGTCTATACAAGAAAGCCTCCCTTCTCCACACTGACTAAACACACACACGTCGTTGCCACATAGCCACATAACCCCTCCCCCCCTCCACCCAGCTAAACATGGCATCCACTTGGTCCCACATGAAGCCACATGGTTTCCACCTGGCTCAAACCACCTGGTCTCCGCACAAGCCCATGTGGTCATCCTCATCAAGCCCCCTCGTCATCCAACATGGCTGGTCAATAGTACAAGTGGTTTTCACATATCCATGGCCTTCATGGTCTGGCCAAAGGCCATGCTCACGTGCTTCCCACATGGTCCACATGGTCTCTATATGTGGCCATCTCATGAGCATACGTGATTTAAACTCAGACCAAACGGGGGTTGCCACATGACCTGTCACAAGCCAACATGGCCTCAATATGAGTCCATAGAAGTATAAATGACCTCCACATTGTCCCACATGGTAGCCACATGGCCCCCATGCTGGTCCAAGTGGTCGTCACACGGTCCCACACAAGCCAACAAGGCGGCAAATGGCGGCAACATGGCACCACACTTATGAATATCCCTGTAGACCATTACTCAAGCGCCACCACCGTCAGCCCGGGGAAATGTCGCACTCCAGTCCGAGTTTTTCCTGTGTGTGCGTGCGTGTGTGTGTGTACTCACCTAGTCACCTAGTTGTGTTTGCGGGGGTTGAGCTCTGGCTCTTTGGTCCCGCCTCTCAACCGTCAATCAACAGGTGTACAGATTCCTGAGCCTATCGGGCTCTGTCATATCTACACTTGAAACTGTGTATGGAGTCAGCCTCCACCACATCACTTCCTAATGCATTCCATTTGTCAACCACTCTGACACTAAAAAAGTTCTTTCTAATATCTCTGTGGCTCATTTGGGCACTCAGTTTCCACCTGTGTCCCCTAGTACGTGTGCCCCTTGTGTTAAATAGACTGTCTTTATCTACCCTATCAATCCCCTTCAGAATCTTGAATGTGGTGATCATGTCCCCCCTAACTCTTCTATCTTCCAGCGAAGTGAGGTTTAATTCCCGTAGTCTCTCCTCGTAGCTCATACCTCTCAGCTCGGGTACTAGTCTGGTGGCAAACCTTTGAACCTTTTCCAGTTTAGTCTTATCCTTGACTAGATATGGACTCCATGCTGGGGCTGCATACTCCAGGATTGGCCTGACATATGTGGTATACAAAGTTCTGAATGATTCTTTACACAAGTTTCTGAATGCCGTTCGTATGTTGGCCAGCCTGGCATATGCTGCTGATGTTATCCGCTTGATATGTGCTGCAGGAGAGAGGTCTGGCGTGATATCAACCCCCAAGTCTTTTTCCTTCTCTGACTCCTGAAGAATTTCCTCTCCCAGAGGGTGTGTGTGTGTGTGTGTGTGTGTGTGTGTGTGTGTGTGTGTGTGTGTGTGTGTGTGTGTGTGTGTGTGTGTGTGTGTGTGTGTGTGTGTGTGTGTGTGCAATACTGGGAGTATGCGTTCGAATCACTTCTGGGGTGTGAGTTTTCAGTCGCATATAGTCCTGCGGACCATTCTGGCTTGTTCGCATTTGTGTTCCTCACTTGTGCCCCAAAGAATGAGGTGATTTGGTGAAATGCTATGCCCAAGATTACCATCCGAGTTGCCGGCGGGGAAGTGGTTCAAATAGCTTCGGCTACCACTTCCTTTGTCCGGCCGTGATGGTCAAGCGGATTAAGGCGCCCTGTAGTTACAAGTTGCGTTGCTCCTGAGAGTATGGGTTCGAGTCACTTCTGGGGTGTGAGTTTTCAGTCGCATATAGTCCTGGGGACCATTCAGGCTTGTTCGCATTTGTGTTCCTCACGTGTGCCCCAAAGAATGAGGTGAAATGCTATGCCCAAGATTACCATCCGAGTTGCCGGCGGGGAAGTGGTTCAAATAGCTTCGGCTACCACTTCCTTTGTCCGGCTGTGATGGTCAAGTGGATTAAGGCGCCCTGTAGTTACCAGTTGCGTTGCTCCTGGGGGTATGGGTTCGAGTCACTTCTGGGGTGTGAGTTTTCAGTCGCATATAATCCTGGAGACCATTCAGGCTTGTTCGCATTTGTGTTCCTCACGTGTGCCCCAAAGAATGAGGTGATTTGGTGAAATGCTATGCCCAAGATTACCATCCGAGTTGCCGGCGGGGAAGTGGTTCAAATAGCTTCGGCTACCACTTCCTTTGTCCGGCCGTGATGGTCAAGTAGATTAAGGCGCCCTGTAGTTACCAGTTGCGTTGCTCCTGGGAGTATGGGTTCGAGTCACTTCTGGGGTGTGAGTTTTCAGTCATATATATATATATATATATATATATATATATATATATATATATATATATATATATATATATGACAATGTCAGACCACGGAGGAAAAATGAAACAGGAAATTTCCTTAAGTACTTTCGTATATTAAATACATCTTCAGAAGGTCAAGGAGGAGAGATGTATTTAATATACGAAAGTACTTAAGGAAATTTCCTGTTTCATTTTTCCTCCGTGGTCTGACATTGTCACATTCTTAATCACGTGTTTATTTTCGTGATATACACACATATATATATATATATATATATATATATATATATATATATATATATATATATATATATATATATATATATATATATATATATATATATATATATATATATATATATGAGTTCTCACCCCCCTCTCCATCTTTCTCCCCCTGTCTCCATCCCCTTTCCTTTCTCCCTCTCTCTCATTCACTTTCCTCCTGTCCTCCCTTCTCTCCTCCTAAACCTATTCTTCCCTCTCCCCTCTCTCTCTTTCCTCTTCTCTCCCCTCACTCCCTCACCTCCTTCCCTCCCTCCCTCCCCTCTCTCGCCTACAAAACAGCCACAACGGTGTGCCCAACTTCGGGTCGACCTAACTCCACAAGTGCTTTTGTAAATTGCTTTTCATCCGAACTTGGAATGTCAATGGACAAAGTACTTCGTCAAATATTGCATAGAGTCTAGTCCCCCCCGTGCATATCTGACTGTCAAACTATCGTTGGGATTAGTGACTATGAGATGTGTGGGTTTTTGACGACAGGATTTATTGATCAGATATACGTGGCTGTGTGTGTGTGTGTTCAATTACAATGTTTCTCTTAAATTGTGTGTGTGTGTGTGATTGTAAATTAAAAGGGGATATGTTCTTGTTCACTCTTGTTATGATCTAACAATATTGCATCTGTCCTTATTAAAAATAGCCTTGTGTGCTAGACTATTCCTCATAAGATAATGCCTGATGTCAGATGGATAATATATTCATCAGCCCTAGATTTTTTACAATGACAAGTCACGTCTAATGATCATATTTTTCTCCCACTTGGAACAGACAATCGCTTGGATAGTATATCTCTCAGTGATATATATCTCTATATTTTTTTCGCTTCTGTTTTTTTTCTCTCACTAACAACTAAGACTCCCTAAAAACTAACAATAAGAATACTCACTGCCTTGTTCTCATTTCCTCTCTCGCCACTCTCTAATGCGAAAGTGTTGGTCTGTCAATCAGATTTGTCAAGTTTGATTGGCCTAATCAAACACGTATTGAACCCAATCAACCCATCTGATCTATCAAGGTAGTTCTAGGTGCTGGTTGACTATAGTATATGATACTAAATAAAAACATCATTGACTGAGGCCTTCAAAATCCTGCTTTTGTGGAAAAAGTTTTTTTCTTGTAAAGTCCAAAACAAAATATTCCCATCAACATTGATATTGACGGGAATAAATAAAAACGAAAAACTGGGAAATAAATTAACGTAAAGTTAGAGACTTTATTTCTTTGAGAAAACAAGGAAGAAAGTGGCGAAATTACTGAAGGACAAAAAAAAAAAAAAACAATTTCGGGCCAAAGCACCGATGATGCCCTCATAGAGACTCGCTCCTCGGACGTGAGGCTTCGAGATCCACCTTGTGAAGGCTCCTTAGAGAGCCAGACGCAGCGGCAGTTGTCAGCCGAATTAAAAAAAGAAAAATTGAACCTTTGGCCACTACATATACTGACCTTGCTAGCTTGACCATAACGAGAAGACGCCAGCCCTCCTGGTCTTAAGTCTTGGCTAGAAAGACTTGTGCAATAGGTATGATAGAGGGACAAAATAGGTTTTAGCCCATTAGACCACTGGCGGTTAGATAGGCGGGATCCGAGAGCTAACAGCTCGATTCTGCAGGCACAAAATAGTAAATTGCACACACACACACACACACACACACACACACACACACACACACACACACACACACACACACCCTCTGGGAGAGGAAATTCTTCAGGAGTCAGAGAAGGAAAAAGACTTGGGGGTTGATATCACGCCAGACCTGTCTCCTGCAGCACATATCAAGCGGATAACATCAGCAGCATATGCCAGGCTGGCCAACATACGAACGGCATTCAGAAACTTGTGTAAAGAATCATTCAGAACTTTGTATACCACATATGTCAGGCCAATCCTGGAGTATGCAGCCCCAGCATGGAGTCCATATCTAGTCAAGGATAAAACTAAACTGGAAAAGGTTCAAAGGTTTGCCACCAGACTAGTACCCGAGCTGAGAGGTATGAGCTACGAGGAGAGACTACGGGAATTAAACCTCACTTCGCTGGAAGATAGAAGAGTTAGGGGGGACATGATCACCACATTCAAGATTCTGAAGGGGATTGATAGGGTAGATAAAGACAGTCTATTTAACACAAGGGGCACACGTACTAGGGGACACAGGTGGAAACTGAGTGCCCAAATGAGCCACAGAGATATTAGAAAGAACTTTTTTAGTGTCAGAGTGGTTGACAAATGGAATGCATTAGGAAGTGATGTGGTGGAGGCTGACTCCATACACAGTTTCAAGTGTAGATATGACAGAGCCCGATAGGCTCAGGAATCTGTACACCTGTTGATTGACGGTTGAGAGGCGGGACCAAAGAGCCAGAGCTCAACCCCCGCAAACACAACTAGGTGACTAGGTGAGTACACACACACACGCACGCACACACAGGAAAAACTCGGACTGGAGTGCGACATTTCCCCGGGCTGACGGTGGTGGCGCTTGAGTAATGGTCTACAGGGATATTCATAAGTGTGGTGCCATGTTGCCGCCATTTGCCGCCTTGTTGGCTTGTGTGGGACCGTGTGACGACCACTTGGACCAGCATGGGGGCCATGTGGCTACCATGTGGGGCAATGTGGAGGTCATTTATACTTCTATGGACTCATATTGAGGCCATGTTGGCTTGTGACAGGTCATGTGGCAACCCCCGTTTGGTCTGAGTTTAAATCACGTATGCTCATGAGATGGCCACATATAGAGACCATGTGGACCATGTGGGAAGCACGTGAGCATGGCCTTTGGCCAGACCATGAAGGCCATGGATATGTGAAAACCACTTGTACTATTGACCAGCCATGTTGGATGACGAGGGGGCTTGATGAGGATGACCACATGGGCTTGTGCGGAGACCAGGTGGTTTGAGCCAGGTGGAAACCATGTGGCTTCATGTGGGACCAAGTGGATGCCATGTTTAGCTGGGTGGAGGGGGGGAGGGGTTATGTGGCTATGTGGCAACGACGTGTGTGTGTTTAGTCAGTGTGGAGAAGGGAGGCTTTCTTGTATAGACCATTTGGGCTTGTAACCTATGTGAAGAAGTGTGAGGCTATGTGGAGTAGTGTAGGGGTCATGTGGACTAATTTGAAGCTATGTGGAGACCACGTCTTTGATCAATGTGAGGTGTAGCAGAATATTGTATAACAATGAGTTGCCATATTGTACTAGACATATAATCGTAACGTAGTGCACTACAATATGTAGGCCGTGTGTACAACATGTAGGATGGCTACGAAGACACACTAACCCGTGTTCAGGCTACGTGTCTATATTGGGGGATTATAGACACGTGTCTATATTGGGGGATATATATATATATATATATATATATATATATATATATATATATATATATATATATATATATATATATATATATATATATATATATATACATATATATATATATATATATATATACATATATATATATATATATATATATATATATATATATATATATATATATATATATATATACATGTATATATATATATATATATATATATATATATATATATATATATATATATATATATATATATATATATATATATATAATCATCTGGGACCACGTGATAGGGCAATATGTATTCGAATGTGTGCCATAAAGACCATGTGTGTTGAAGGTGTGGGGGCATATGTGAGATACATATACATATACAGTAGTAGTGTAGGCATTGTAATGTAGGCCATATCCGCTGTATATTGGACCATATACAGCAAGTCTTTTTAATAAACCAGCCGTTTATGGTGTCCTAATATGGGTGTGGAGCGTCCCTTACCTCTGGTAAACACAGTGCCCTAACCCACCCATGACTGAACAAAATGGGCAATTTACACGTGAAAATAAAAAGGGCCTTGTATGAAGCTGTATATATCCACTCGATGTCCATGTTGGTTCCATGTTTGAAATTTGAGGAATATTCAATGTTATTTGTAACTGTGAGTGTATTATTGAGTACCTCTTCTGGCAGCGGTTTAATATTTAGCTCTTGGGTCCCAGCTTTTAACCTTTTAATTGATTATCTGACTATTTCAGTACTTTACCTCTTTGATATTGAAGATATATATAATATTCATGTGAACTATTATGATACCTATATATTACCTTACCCCTATTTAGTGTAATTGTCACTTTATAATTGCCTGGTTTTGTCTAGTCTGTAAATTCTTCAGAATGTATTCGGAAGAATAAGGAATATTAAAAAATATATACTCTATATATAGTGGTCATATCTCCCCTTGTATCACCTCTTCCTTCCAGTGATGTGATATCTAATTTCTTTAACGTTTCCTCGTAACTCTTGCTTCTCAAGTCTGGGACTTGTGTGTTGGTAAGCCATTAGATTTCCGCCAGATTCATTTTCTATGACGAGATAACATATCCATGCCGGCACTGCATATTTCAGAATTGGTCTGACATATGTGTTATGCATAATTACGCAACCTGGTCTTTTGAAATAACACATGACATTTGACGTTAAATTCTACCCAACGGACAAAATATGATTCACTATATATATCATAGTGTCTCACGTGTAGGCGATGGGTCACAATAACGTGGCTGAAGTATGTTGACCAGACCACACACTAGAAGGTGAAGGGACGACGACGTTTCGGTCCGTCCCTGACCATTCTCAAGTCGATTTAGAATGGTCCAGGACGGACCGAAACGTCGTCGTCCCTTCACCTTCTAGTGTGTGGTCTGGTCAACATAGTGTCTCACTATGACAGATTCTGTTTTCTATGCAAGAGTCGCTCGGTTAGGTTAGGTTAGGTATGGGTGTTTTAGAACGTCATTTTCTGTCTGGTGTAGCCACTCGAGAGGACGGGCTAAGTTATAAATGACACTTTTGAGAGAAAATCAGTAGGATTCGAACCCGCTCACTTAAAACACACAATGACACTTTTGTCAAGTTTGGAAGACAGTCCAAATGCTGGCTAGACGTTGCTGATGCTACACGGGGAGTGTGTGTGACTGCAAAAAATTTTTTTGGGTGAAATATAAATATTTTTGTTTGCATTTGCTAAAATCCAGGAGGGTGAGTCAGGCCTTTTGTCCCTGTTAACAGTCTTTATTTTTTAAACGTGTTGTTTAAACGTGTTTAAACGTGTGGTTTAAACGTGTTGTTTAAACGTGTTGTTTAAACGTGTTTAAACGTGTTGTTTAAACGTGTTGTTTAAACGTGTTTAAACGTGTGGTTTAAACGTGTTTAAACGTGTTAAACGTAAACGTGCTGATGATGATCTTTTCTTAGATCATTCAAGAAGTATCTTAATTTTTTTTTTTATATTTATGTCTCTGTGTATTTTTTTGCCTGTCAGTCTGTGGGCGACGCCGGTGATTCATGATGTCGAATATAATGTTATATAACCTAACAATTATACGTTATTAAACTAATTATCATTAATAAAGCAAACAATATAAAAAATAACACCTGCTTCAATATCACGAAATTATCAATTATCATCTAATTATTACTATTACAGCGCAGTTGAAACTAATTTGCATTCCGATACCTTGAACCAATATTATGTTGATGGGAACGTGGCCATTGCTTAAATCCACCACACCCTCGATATATCCCCCCAATCCCCCCTCTAAATCCACTACACCCACGATATATCCCCCCCCCCAATCTCCCCTCTAAATCCACTACACCCTCGATATATCCCCCCAATCCCCCTCTCTAAATCCACTACACCCTCGATATACCCCCCCAACCTCTCCTCTAAATCCACTACACCCACGATATATCCCCCCCAATCTCCCCTCTAAATCCACTAAACACTCGATATATCCTGCCAATCCCACCTCTAAATCCACTACACCCTCAATATATCACCCCCAATCTCCCCACTAAATCTACCACACCATCGATATATCCCCCCAATCTCCCCTTTAAATCCACCACACCATCGATATATCCCCCAATCCCCCCCCCTCTAAATCCACCACACCATCGATATATCCCCCCAATCTCCCCTCTACATCCACTACACCCTCGATATATCACCCCCCTCCCCTTCCCCCCCACCTATATCCATATTTACGCGAAATTTTAATCCATCACTTTCAAGGTCCACCAACAGATTAATCCATTATTAAAATTGATTGCTTCAACAACCCCTGTGAGTCGTTTAAATTTTAACAAATTTAATTCACAAACATATACCTTAAATCCACCACTACCACTTACACCAATAATACCTAAACCCACAACTCTCATCAGAGAGTCGGAGTTTACAGGGTTGCAGAGTTTACAGAGTTGCAAGTACAGTAGGTTGCTGGGGAGAGGGAGAGAGAGAGAGAGAGAGAGAGAGAGAGAGAGAGAGAGAGAGAGAGAGAGAGAGAGAGAGAGAGAGAGAGAGAGAGAGAGAGAGAGAGAGAGAGAAAGAGAGAGAGAGAAAGAGAGAGAAAGAGAGAGAGAGAGAGAGAAAGAGAGAGAGAGAGTGAGAGAGAGAGAGAGAGAGAGAGAGAGAGAGAGAGAGAGAGAGAGAGAGAGAGAGAGAGAGAGAGAGAGAGAGAGAGAGAGAGAGAGAGAGAGAGAGAGAGAGAAGAGAGAGAGAGAGAGAGAGAGAGAGAGAGAGAGAGAGAGAGAGAGAGAGAGAGAGAGAGAGAGAGAGAGAGAGAGAGAGAGAGAGAGAGAGAGAGAGAGAGAGAGAGAGAGAGAGAGAGAGAGAGAGAGAGAGAGAGAGAGAGAGAGAGAGAGAGAGAGAGAGAGAGAGAGAGAGAGAGAGAGAGAGGAGAGAGAGAGAGAGAGAGAGAGAGAGAGAGAGAGAGAGAGAGAGAGAAAGAAAGAGAGGAAGCATAAAAAGAATAACAAGCCCTCCAGGAACGTGAGGTTGCAATGCTCCGTGAGCGGGAACGAGTACAACTTGAAACAAAACGACGCGAGTTGGAGCTACAACACGAACATGACAAGCAACAAGCGACTCTGGCTATAGAGTGTCGTCAACGAGAATTCGCGTTGGAAACTTCACACCTCGCTCAACGCCAGCAAGCTACTGCCAATCTTCCCGTCAGTTTTAATATATCACATGCAAGTAAGTTAATGCCATCATATGTAGAAGCAGAAGTTGACGTGTTTTTCACCACCTTTGAAACCCTTGCTAATCAACTTCGTTGGCCTGCCGACCAATGGGCCACACTTCTCAGAGTACATCTTACAGGTAGAGCTGCAGTCACACTCAGTACTTTGGCGTCTGAGAATGACTACCAGACTCTGAAACAAGCAGTGTTGGACGCCTACCTTCTCTCCACCGAAAGTTATCGAAGGAAATTCCGTGACCACCTGAAGGCAAGAACCACGACCTTTCTCGAGTTTGCTAACACAAAACGAAGATATTTTATGAAATAGCTGGAAGCAGCAGATGTCTCTACTTATACAGAACTCGTCAACCTAATGCTAGTTGAGGAATTCTTGAGGCGTGTGCCGCCTCCTGTCCGTCTATATTTAGCAGATAAAGAAGAAACCGACTACCTGAAGTGTGCTAAGTCGGCTGACACTTACAGCCTCATCCACCGGCTGACACCAGAACCATCCTCCAGTAAGAAGTCGTGGTACAGTTACGAGAAAGTGAGTACCGATCAAGCTGGCTAGCAATTGTACTGCAAGTATTGTAGACTCTATGGACATACCATAGATAAGTGTGGTAAGTCTCAATACAAAGGAACAACCGACACGCAAAAACCCAAACCAACTCCTCCTAAGTCCGGTAAGCCTGTGATGAATGTTGGTGTTCATGTTAATGATCTTTCTCTTTTCAGTAAACACCTGTATACTGGAACTGTCTCTGCCAACGGTTCAAATCCGGAGGGACGTTTCAAATTGAAGATCTTGAGGGACACAGCGGCTCTTCAATCGATCATCTTGAAGTCGGCTGTGCCCAACATCGCCTACACTGGAGAAACTGTCTTCATCACTGACCTCACTGCTACCACTCCTTATCCTCTCGCCAGAGTCCACCTGGATTGTCCCTTCGTGAACGGAGAAGTCCAAGTCGCCGTCAGGGAAAAGCCTTTTCCCATGCCTGGAGTGCAACTTCTCCTAGGCAACGACTTGGCAGAAGACCTGCAACCGACCAACCCGATCGTCATGGACAAACCCCAGGTGTGTACCTCTGTGCCAGATAACCCTATATTTAAGTATGTTCCAGCAAAGGTTCAAGAGAGTGATGAAGTTTCTCCTCCCGTTTCAGTGACCACCCGTGCACAAGCCGCACGACCACAGCCAGCTGACTCTACTGCTACCGCTGTCCCTCAAGACCCTCAGAAACTACCCCCGAATCTGACCAAGTTGGAGTTCCGTAAGTTACAGAGGGAAGATCTTACCTTAGCACCATTATTTTTCCAGGCTGAGACTCAACCCGACAGTATTCCTGGGTTCTTCCTAGAGAACGACTTGCTCTACCGCAGATATAGACCCAGTAAACTGAAGGAGGAGGACGATTGGGCCAACATCGAACAACTTGTGATTCCTACCAGCCTGCGGCCCACTATTCTACACCTGGCCCACGGAGCACTCTCCCACTACGGATTCAACAAGACTTACCATGGAATTCGTCAAGACTACTACTGGCCAGGTATAGTAAATAGCGTCAAACAGTACGTAAAACAGTGTCATACATGTCAAATGGCAGGTAAACCGAACATCTCTATTCCCAGAGCGCCACTGATTCCCATACAGGTGCCTGCGGAACCTTTCCACAGACTTATTATAGACTGTGTTGGTCCTTTACCTCGGACTAGTTCAGGTAACGCCTATATCTTAACCATCCTGTGTCCTACCACCAGATTCCCCATAGCAGTTCCAGTAAAGAACATTACGGCTGCTACGGTTGTGAAACACTTATTGAAGATCTTCACCCAGTATGGATTTCCAAGGGAGGTTCAGAGCGACTGTGGCACCAACTTCACCAGTGATCTCTTCAAGAGGACACTGGAAGAGTTCAACATCAAACAGGTATTGTCCAGCCCCTATCATCCTGCTTCACAGGGTTCTCTTGAGCATAGTCATCAGACTATTAAAGCACTCCTGAAGAAGTTTTGTAATGAAACCTCCAAGGATTGGGATAAGCAAATCGACCTTACAATGTGTATTTATAGAAGTCTTCCCAATGAGTCCCTAAGAGTATCTCCTTATGATACTCTTCTTTGTTTAATGATAGGAATTCAATAATTTATTATTTCATTTGTGTGTGGGGGAAAAAAACAAAATTTTCGATTTCACTCTAAGACAGGATTAGATAACAAGATATTTTTTTCGTTGTCTCTGGCTGTGGGAAAAGGGGGGGTTTGGTTATCTTCAAAGTCAGTAAGGAAAGGTGACACTCGTTATCTCTTTGGAAAACGTGCGAAAGTGTTATTTTTGTTAAGAAAAAGTCAATAGGAGCTATGAGAAGGGTTCGAACCTGTACGCTGGGTTCGTGTGTGTGTGAATTCTGTTATCATTCTTATAATAAAATGAAATAAATAACTTTTTGGTTATCTTCTGCTAAAGAATCATTGGAAAATTGTTCTTATGTTAAGAAAAGACCGTATAGAAACTCTCTTCATGGTAAGAACAGAATATAACAATTTACTCCATTATAAGAACATAAAGTAGCTATTTTCCTCGTGTTAAGAATATAAAGTTCCATTATAAGAACAAAGTAGCCATTTTCCCTATTTTAAGAACAGAATGTACCAATTTGACTATGACAAGAATAGAAAATATAAATTTCCTTCATGTTAAAACAGAAAATTCTATGGAAATATAATGTAGCAATTCCTCCCCCCCCCCCTGCAATCTATGTGATGACCAAAATATAGCAGTTCACATACGTCTTACATCGGCTCTATTTTACCTCTGAAACCGGCTAGATATCACCAACTTATGAAGCAAGATAACATGCCTATAGATCAAGAATTCGGCTATACACCATGCTATTACCAAACTTGGGTAATTTGGCTATCATTCATCTCGCGACTGGACAAAGTATCGGTTAAGCTATCGGGCCAAAAGCACCACGATATCGTTATGATTTCCACGAAGTCGGAGGGCTACAGATTTGTGGTATACAGCCATACACTATACGACGAGGGGAATATAAGATCCATCCTCAATCATACACGATTCATGGCTATCCTGTATTATACTGTTTCTGATTAAATACAGTTTACAAGATTATATACACGTGCGATTGCTTTGCGTGAAAGCATGGAGCGTTTCGGGGGCCAAGTTATACCTGACACCATTGGCGATATATCGATATAATTATATCGTTAGACGGCCATAATTATCCCAGGAGTAGGGACAGGACTTAAGCGCACCAGTAGTGTGTTTACGATGTCGATAATCACCAAGCAGATATTTTCTAAAGGTCAAAACATTATCGATTAACGAGGGTGTTCGTATGTCGCGATGGGTATTGGTGGAGAGGTTCGTTCATCTCTCTCTCTTTCACATCCACCACCGCTCACTTTCTCTCGCTTTCCTTCTCTATCTCGAGTGGTTGCGTGCTTTCGTTATCTCTCTTTTATCTCGTTTCCCTTTCGTTTTCTGCCTTGTCTCTCAATTCCCACAAATTATTCTTTTTATGCTTTCTCTCTCTCTCTCTCTCTCTCTCTCTCTCTCTCTCTCTCTCTCTCTCTCTCTCTCTCTCTCTCTCTCTCTCTCTCTCTCTCTCTCTCTCTCTCTCTCTCTCTCTCTCTCTCTCTCCCTCTCCCCAGCAACCTACTGTACTTGCTATTCCCTGTAAACTCCTACTCTCTGATGAGAGTTGTGGGTTTAGGTATTATTGGTGTAGGTGGTAGTGGTGGATTTAAGGGAAGGTGATGGATAGGATGGCAGTAAGGGTAAATTTTATGATCTTTTAAAGATATGTGATGGATATAAATAACGGGAGATATTTAAACAACAGTGTGTTTGTAGGGTTGATGGATTTAGGTGGTACTGAATAGTATTTTATAGTGGATTTAGGTGATACTGAATAGTATTTTATAGTGGATTTTAGGTGGAACTGAATAGTATATTAAGTGGATTTAGGTGGTACTGAATAGTATATTAAGTGGATTTAGGTGGTACTGAATAGTATATTATATTGGATTTAGGTGGTACTGAATAGTATATTATAGTGGATTTAGGTGGTACTGAATAGTATATTATAGTGGATTTAGGTGGTACTGAATAGTATATTAAGTGGATTTTGGTGGTTCTGAATAGTATATTATAGTGGATTTAGGTGGTACTGAGTAGTATATTAAGTGGGTTTAGGTGGTACTGAATAGTTTTTTATAGTGAATTTAGGTGGTACTGAATAGTATATAATAGTGGATTTAGGTGGTACTGAATAGTATATAATAGTGGATTTAGGTGGTACTGAATAGTATATAATAGTGGATTTAGGTGGTACTGAACGGTATATAATAGTGGATTTAGGTGGTACTAAATGGTATATAATAGTGGATTTAGGTGGTACTGAATGGTACATAATAGTGGATTTAGGTGGTACTGAATAAAGAAGGGATGAATTGATATGGCTAATTATTTATGTGGTTGATTTATGTAACTAAATTGTTTAAGCAACAAATTTAGATTTTGTGATTTCCTAAGTGGTTGATTTTCGTGTTTGTTAGTTGTGGTTACGAATTCAAATGGAAGTAAACTCGAAGGAGGACTGAAATGGAAGTTAAATTAGTTGATTTAGTTAGTAATGATATTTAATAGCTGCTTGAATTAAGTTGATGTTCACTCTATAAGGCTAGGGAATTTTACTGTAGTTAATTATGATTAATTCTGCTATTAAATATTTCAGTCATTGGTGATTTTAAGAAGAGGTGAATTATAGGATGGGGTTAGTTTAGAATGGGGAAACGTTTGGGTAGGGGGGGAGGATTTAAATCGATGCAAAATTAAAATGTTGCGAGATTAGTAGAGAGTGGTTGTAAATGCTAGTTTCGGCTGGTTGTGATATTGGTTGATCACGTGATGGGAAACAATTGTGGTAGATCTTGGTTCTGCTATATAATGAGAGATAGCTGCAAGTAGTTTAAGTGGTGGTTAATTTAGATGCATTGAGACGGTACAAACTGTATATGTTTGTGAATTAAATTTGTTAAAATTTAAACGACTCACAGGGGTTGTTGAAGCAATCAATTTTAATAATGGATTAATCTGTTGGTGGACCTTGAAAGTGATGGATTAAAATTTCGCGTAAATATGGATATAGGTGGGGGGAAGGGGAGGGGGGTGATATATCGAGGGTGAAGTGGATGTAGAGGGGAGATTGGGGGGATATATCGATGGTGTGGTGGATTTAGAGGGGGGGGGATTGGGGGATATATCGATGGTGTGGTGGATTTAAAGGGGAGACTGGGGGGATATATCGAAGGTGTGGTAGATTTAGTGGGGAGATTTGGGGTGATATATCGAGGGTGTAGTGGATTTAGAGGTGGGATTGGCAGGATATATCGAGGGTTTAATGGATTTAGAGGGGAGATTGGGGGGAATATATCGTGGGTGTAGTGGATTTAGAGAGGGGGATTGGGGGGATATATCGAGGGTGTAGTGGATTTAGAGGGGAGATTGGGGGGGATATATCGTGGGTGTAGTGGATTTATAGGGAGGATTGGGGGGATATATCCAGGGTGTGGTGGATTTAAGCAATGGCCACGTTCCCATCAACATAATATTGGTTCAAGGTATCGGAATGCAAATTAGTTTCAACTGCGCTGTAATAGTAATAATTAGATGATAATTGATAATTTCGTGATAATGAAGCAGGTGTTATTTTTTATATTGTTTGCTTTATTTATGATAATTAGCTTAATAACGTATAATTGTTAGGTTATATAACATTATATTCGACATCATGAATCACCGGCGTCGCCCACAGACTGACAGGCAAAAAAATACACAGAGACATGAATATAGAAAAAAAATTAAGATACTTCTTGAATGATCTAAGAAAAGATCATCATCAGCACGTTTACGTTTAACACGTTTAAACACGTTTAAACACGTTTAAACACGTTTAAACAACACGTTTAAACAACACGTTTAAACACGTTTAAACAACACTTTTAAACAACACGTTTAAACACGTTTAAACAACACGTTTAAACACGTTTAAACAACACGTTTAAACACGTTTAAACAACACGTTTAAACACGTTTAAACAACACGTTTAAACCACACGTTTAAACACGTTTAAACAACACGTTTAAAAAATAAAGACTGTTAACAGGGACAAAAGGCCTGACTCACCCTCCTGGATTTGAGCAAATGCAAACAAAAATATTTATATTTCACCCAAAAATTTTTTTGCAGTCACACACACTCCCCGTGTAGCATCAGCAACGTATGCAAGTCTAGCCAGTATTTGGACTGTCTTCCAAACTTGACAAAAGTGTCATTGTGTGTTTCAAGTGTGCGGGTTCGAATCCTACTGATTTTCTCTCAAAAGTGTCATTCATAACTTAGCCCGTCCTCTCGAGTGGCTACACCAGACAGAAAATGACGTTCTAAAACACCCATACCTAACCTAACCTAACCGAACGACTCTTGCATAGAAAACAGAAACTGTCATAGTGAGACACTATGTTGTCGTCCCTTCACCTTCTAGTGTGTGGTCTGGTCAACATACTTCAGCCACGTTATTGTGACCCATCGCCTACACGTGAGACACTATGATATATATAGTGTATCATATTTTGTCCGTTGGGTAGAATTTAACGTCAAATGTCATGTGTTATTTGAAAAGACCAGGTTGCGTAATTATGCATAACACATATGTCAGACCAATTCTGAAATATGCAGTGCCGGCATGGATATGTTATCTCGTCATAGAAAATGAATCTGGCGGAAATCTAATGGCTTACCAACACACAAGTCCCAGACTTGAGAAGCAAGAGTTACGGGGAAACGTTAAAGAAATTAGATATCACATCACTGGAAGGAAGAGGTGATACAAGGGGAGATATGACCACTATATATAGAGTATATATTTGTTAATAATCCTTATTCTTCCGAATACATTCTGAAGAATTTACAGACTAGACAAAACCAGGTAATTATAAAGTGACAATTACACTAAATAGGGGTAAGGTAATATATAGGTATCATAATAGTTCACATGAATATTATATATATCTTCAATATCAAAGAGGTAAAGTACTGAAATAGTCAGATAATCAATTAAAAGGTTAAAAGCTGGGACCCAAGAGCTAAATATTAAACCGCTGCCAGAAGAGGTACTCAATAATACACTCACAGTTACAAATCACATTGAATATTCCTCAAATTTCAATACAACAACACCAAAAAAATACAACAGGCATTGATGCCAAATTTGGAGCCCGTTTATTTGACCACACCGATCCAAAATTGACCATAGATTAAAAAAATAAGTCCCATGGCCTCATACAACCAAATACAGTAACACATGAACCAACATGGACATCGAGTGGATATATACAGCTTCATACAAGGCTCTTTTTATTTTCACGTGTAAATTGCCCATTTTGTTCAGTCATGGGTGGGTTAGGGCCCTGTGTTTACCAGTGGTAAGGGACGCTCCACACCCATATTAGGACACCATAAACGGCTGGTTTATTAAAAGGACTTGCTGTATATGGTCCAATATACAGCGGATATGGCCTACATTGCAATGCCTACACTACTACTGTATATGTATATGTATCTCACATATGCCCCCACACCTTCAACATACAGGGTCTTTATGGGACACATTCGAATACATATTGCCCTATCACGTGGTCCCAGATGATTATATATGTATATATATATATATATATATATATATATATATATATATATATATATATATATATATATATATATATATATATATATATAATATATATATATATATATATATATATATATATATATATGTATGTATATATATATATATATATATATATATATATATATATATATATATATGTATATATATATATATATATATATATATATATATATATGTATATATATATATATATATATATATATATATATATATATATATATATATATATATATATATATATATATGTATATATATATATACACAGAAACTGTATTGGAGGGGATCTAAACATTCCCTCTAATGTGTTATGCGTGGTTTCCTCCGAGGCTATGGGTCCCCCTTCTTCCAGCTAGAGGTGGTACTCCCTT